>NW_025966286.1:0-50000 GCF_021869965.1 Rhincodon typus
CATATCCACACAGAGAAGACAATATTCTTAAAAACACTTGAGGTATTTATTAATAGGTTCACAGACAAGGATTAACACAATGATGATTGATGAAAACTGTACTGAAGAACAAAGCAGGCAACCCACAATTTTCAAAGGTAGATTTCAACATGAGGCATTTACCACTTCTATTCCTATTTGACGTAAGAGATATTATTTTTGTCCTATTCATTTACTGGGGTGAATTCGTTTTCTTCCACAACATTTTCTTCTTCACCTTCATCTTCCTCAAGCTCCTCATCGTCTTCCTGTGAAAAAGATTTTTTTTAAAAAAACTAAATATTCTCATTTCAGTGTTAAATCTACATGATGGCAACACCACTCTATTATACTTAAATCACTATTGTTGAACTCAAACATTCAATTTGAACACATATTCAAAATGATTAAACCTATATTTATTATACTGAAGTTCTGGTGTTGTCACTTACAAATCCACACAATCAAATTACTCTTATCTTTAAATACAAGTAATATTATCCAGTACATCCATAATTACATCATGAGGAAAATCTTCCCTGAATTTGATGGTGATTTATCCCTCCCTGTTTGTGCAGTAATAAAGTTAAAGATCATCTTGTCCACTTTTACAAAGCAGCACTGAAGCTCCTTTAAATAGTTCAACTGAAATACTATTTAATACACTGAAAATAAAATTTATAACCATCAGATCAACTACCTTAAAATTAATAGTACCAAGCAGTTTTGGTGACAAAATATTCTTCAATTCTGCAGTCAGTTACTCAAGTCAACTGAAGTGGCTATGGATCTCATTTTACAGACGTTTTATGCCTCTGTGTTGTATATCATGCACTATCCACCAAAGCTTCCTGACAAGCCTGCCAATTTTCCAATTACTGGTAGCACCATATGTTATCTGAAATTCAGTCAAGTCTAAAATAGGAGAAAAAGTTCACGTCAGACAGCAGCAGTCTAGTGATCTTCCACAACTCAGCTTAAGAAGTTCTGCTGTCAATCACTGTGCATTTATTACAAGTCAATTGTCTAAGTGAAGCAGTATCATTATGTTCCTCAGCTGCTATGGTTTCACATTTAACTGGCATTATTGCATTCACTTCTAAAGAACAGAGCAGCAATAAAATGTTCAACAGGTTTCAAAATGTATTTAGTTATGACATTTTTTTTCAAAACATTGTGCATTTCTTAATAGCCCTCCATAACATAAACAAAGCAGAATTAGTTGCTCAGCTCTTCACAGGAAACTAAAGTATCAGGAAAAAAATTAACAGGAAAGAGAATCAGGCAATAATGAAATGTTAATTTATTTTTTTTTTAATTCAGATGCTGGCTGACACGTTGTGTACTTCTGACATTTGCAGTTCATCTTTTTAATTGCTGAGGCACATTACAATCTCGTTACTGTGGCCTTACTAATAGAAAAATCAGACAAAAAAGGATATTTCTCAAGCTTATCGTCTTCCTGTGAAAAATAAGTTCTTTTTAGAATGAGACATTCTCATTTCAGCAATTTGCCTTTTTCAAGGTTAAATTAATTTATTCCTTCCAATATAGAACCGTAGACAGGATCCATTGTATTTCAGTATAAGACTGAACTTCACATCATCAACACTGAAGGATAATGGTGGTGTTCTAAGAAAACTGAGCTTTTAGCGACCAGCCGAATGGAAGACCTCAACACATTGTAAACATGAGATTGTGAACAACTGAGCCTTGCACCAGTTGCTGTGTAGTCAAATAAAGGTTACAGAATGCAGTTTTTGACAATATAACTGAAAATAAAGACAGTTGTTTATTCTCCAGGGAGAAGTCGCCCATGGCAACATGGTTAATTTTCATATGACAGCTTCGACAAGTTGACATTTACTTTGTGAAGTAGTCAGGACAATGCACCCCCTATGGCATTACACAGTTTACAACTATGCCCTCAACGATAAATCATTAGATTCCACAAGAGGAAATGCATGGCGAGTCCCTGTCTAATAATATCACTACGAAAGAAAGCCTGAACTGACTGTAATTACAAAACAAAGGAACCATAACATTAATTTTTTTTCAGATTTGCATGTTCAACTGCATTCATCTAGCTATCTTTCTGGACCATCTCTGATACCTCTCTCTCCTTCCTGGACCTCTCTGTTTCCATCTCTGGCGACCACCTAGAAACCGATATCCATTTCTAGCCCACCGACTCCCACAGCTACCTAGAATACACCTCCGCCCACCCACCTTCCTGCAAAAATGCCATCCCCCAATCCCAATTCCTTCGCCTCTGCCGCCAGGATGAGCCATTCCACGCCCGTACATCTCAGATGTCCTCGTTTTTCAAGGACTGCAACTTCCCCCTGTCAGTGGTTGAGAATGCCCTTGACCGTATCTCCCGCAACTCGTCCCTCACACCCCCTCCCCGCAATAACAACCAAAACAGAATCCCCCTCGTCCTCACGTACCACCCCACCAACCTCCGGATCCAACGCATCATCCTCCGACACTTCCGCCATCTGCAATCCAACCCCACCACCAAAGACATTTTTTCCTCCCAACCCTTATCTGCTTTCCGGAGAGACCACTCTCTCTGAGACTCCCTTGTCCGCTCCACACTCCCCTCCAGCCCCACCTCACCCGGCACTTTTCCCTGAAACCGCAGGAAGTGCTACAGCTGCCTCTACACCTCCCCCCTCACCCCCATCCCAGGCCCAGGCCCCAAGAAGACTTTCCACATCAAGCAGATGTTCACCTGCACATCTGCTAATGTGGTATACTGCATCCGCTGTTCCCGTTGTGGCCTCCTCTACATCGGGGAAACCAAGCGGAGGCTTGGGGACCGCTTTGCAGAACACCTACGCTCGGTTTGCACTAAACAACTGCACCTCCCAGTCGTGAACCATTTCAACTCCCCCTCCCATTCCTCAGACGACATGTCCATCCTGGGCCTCCTGCAGTGCCACAACAATGCCACCTGATATTCTGCTTGGGAACCCTGCAGCCCAATGGTATCAATGTGGACTTCACAAGCTTCAAAATCTCCCCTCCCCCTACCGCATCCCAAAACCAGCCCAGCTCGTCCCCACCTCCCTAACCTGTCCTTCCTCCCACCTATACCCTCCTCCCACCTCAAGCCCTACCCCCCTTTCCTACCTATTAACCTCATCCCGCCCCCTTGACCTGTCCGTCCTCCCTGGACTGACCTATCTCCTCCCTACCTCCCCACCTACACTCACCTTTACTGGCTCCATCCCCGCCTCTTTGACCTGTCTGTCTCCTCTCCACCTATCTTCTCCTCTATCCATCTTCTATCCATCTCCCCCTCTCTCCCTATTTATTTCAGAACTCCCCCTTCCCTCCCCCATTTCTGAAGAAGAGTCTAGGACCGAAACATCAGTCTTCCTGCTCCTCTGATGCTGTTTGGCCTGCTGTGTTCATCCAGCTCTGCACCTTGTTATCTCTATCTTTCTGAACAGTTTTGTTTGAATTTGTACCAGTGAAACAATTAATAAATCAGTTAGCTGCCCACAAGACTACTGCAAATTACCTAAAGGTGCCAAAGGATCTGGGTTAAGCAACTACAGTCTTGTTTTAATTATGCTAGGGGTAATCCAAAATTTCTTTGACAGCTTTAAATAAGAACAAGGTTTGAACAGAACAGCTTGAACCGAGTGTAATACCATCCTTAAAAAGAAGCATGTATTTTGAAAAGGTTTTAGTCTGCTAACTGACTTGATCAATTAACTATCCATGGAAATCAACATCTGCATTTTAAAAGGACATCCTGATATTCTGCTATAAACATATATTCTTAACTGCTTATTATTCCTGGGGATGTTGGCTGAATGCATTTTTGGCATTATTGATGAGGATATAAGATTGTTTGTACAACTTGACTGTATCTATAAGGATGTATCACTTGTTCATACGATTAAATGCTAGCTCATGGGGGGCTAGGGAATGAGTTATTGTTTAGCCTACATGATTCAAGTTACAGACATGAGGGCAATAGTTGATGGTCCTGACCTTAAGCCAATGGAAAAAGTTAATGAAACCATTTCCTAGTTAGGAATCATAAATCCTCAGTAGTAGGGATATGAGTTTGAAATTCAATGTCTTTTCTGTCATGGTTTAACCCAGTAGCTTCTGCAAATAATTTTTATGAGACAAAGTTCAAAATAACATCACTTCAGAAACAGGAGATGCAGACATAATTTTTCTGAGGAAGAAATTTTCACTTGGCCTTGAAATATTCACTCTCCACAGATGCTGGCAAACATGTTGAGCTTCTCCAGTAGTTTGTGTTCGTTTCAGACTTCTAGCATCCACAGTATTTTGTTTTTATTAGAAGACAGACATCACATGTGCTGGCAACATTCATCATTTATTCATTAAGTATTTAATAAATCTTGCCGAATAAATTCTACCTGATTCATACACACTGATCATTTGTATCTGGTTAGGCCAAATACACTGAAGCCCCATTGTTACAAATTAGGATTCCAGAACTTTAGAGATTTCAAGCAAACCACTTTAGCATTAAAATCTCCTGATGTTAAATTAACTGACAAATAAGAGCATTTTTTTTTCCATTTGTGGGACGTGCGCGTCGCTGGTCAGCCAGCATTTATTGCCCATCCCTAAATGTGGTCAAGAGGTGTTGGTGAGCTGCCTTCTTGAACCACTACAGTCCAGGTGCTGTAGGTTGACCCACAATCCCCTTATGGAGGGAATTATGAGTTATCATTCTTGAAAACTTTGGCTTTATTTGCTGATGTATTCCAAATTTATATGCTCCGCCTCTAACAAAACTCTACTCTGGAGGGCTTGTTCACTTATTTCAAACTCAGTACTCTGTTCAAAAAGCAGCAAGTCAAAAACAAATTTCTTTAAAAGGTCCTTAGTTTCCAAGACAACCGTAAAACATTTCTGTTTTGCAGATTTCTGCTTCATTTTTGAGGCGGGGAGGGGAAAAAGATGGAAGAGGAGAAACAGAGAGAAGCATGGGAACAGAAACATTAAAAGGGAATCTGGGGATATACATGGTCAGCATAAAGCTTGCATAAAGAACATACTGCATCTCAACCGTTATGTCCCCTTAATCAACAGGAGGATGTGGCAAAACTTGCATACATTAGGTCAGGCCCCAGAAACAACCCTTTTATTAAAATGGCACAGATTTTATAATACCCAGAACTCTATTTTCTCCAGAAATGTAATTGAAGCATTAACAGTTTATAGATTTCATCTGGCAAAAATTGAACTGACAAAGTGCCAAGTAGGCAGAATCTCATTCTACAGGCATTTGGTTGTCCACTCCCAACTTTTATGGAGCAAAACATAAAAATCTGAACATAATACATACCAAAATCAGAACTAGGTTAGATCTACTGTTGAATAAAATATTTTGAAAATTACAAAAAAGTTGACTTCATCACTGGGTTGAGAAAACTAGAAATCTAGTAACAGTGGAAAGTGTTGCTACTTGCAGTAAAACACTGTAGTAGAAGATCATTTAATTAACCTCCAAACCATGTACCATAAAATATTTGCCACCTTTGCTTTTATAGGTCAAAGGGTTAAAATAAGTCAAAAACACCGATTCTGTCCTAAAGTATAAAAAAAGTTGCTCATGTCTAAACAAATGAAAAAGACAGATAATTAGGTCAGATAATCTTTAAAAAGACAATCTGATTCCTAGAAAATAATTCTTCTAATAATGCATACACCACACGTTAGGCACAATTACCTGATAATCCTTTCCCCTTTTCTATACTTCTATTCAGCTTTCCAATGTCTGGAATTAATTGGCTAACAATTACTTTTTGCACTAAGATTGTTGTGTGCTTCAACATTCCATGTAATGCTAAAAGTCTATTAATCGAATGTTCACTTTTAAGGATTGTGATGATTATGAAAGAAAGGCAGAATTGTATTTGTTCTAAAACAAGAAGTGAATTTTTTTTCCTTGATAACACAGTAGGGATAATTCAATAAGCTACAACTAATTTAAAACTTTGTGTCACAAACAAATGAGGAGGGATGAATCTGCTCCTCTTTTAAATCCCCTCAGTTGTCCGCAAGTAAGACTTGAAATTCTATTTAATATATAGTTTTATCTTACTTTGATTAAAAATTTTTACTGGTCCGAATTAAGGTGCCAATTACAAAGGCTGTTCAGTGAAAACAAGAGGAAATTTACTACTTATTAATTTTGAGAAAAATGATAAAATTCAATCAACACATAGATGTAAAGTTTAAAAAGGGGTCAGTGTATATTCTTCATTTTGTGTTAGACAATTTAAAAGTCCTTAGAGTGCTTGAGGTGCAGGATTTTAACCCAAGACCACTGATGTTTAGTGAAACTTGTAGATATCAGAACTCTTAGGGAAAGGACTTTTTCTTAGAATTTGCTTAATCACTGGGCACCATTTCTTGAGAAGCTGATATAAACAGGGGCAAAGAGCGAGCCTCACAGTTCTGATGTTACAAACCCATCAACATCTACATCGGGGAAACCAAGCGGAGGCTTGGGGACCGCTTTGCAGAACACCTATGCTCGGTTCGCACTAAACAACTGCACCTCCCAGTCGCGAACCATTTCAACTCCCCCTCCCATTCCTCAGACGACATGTCCATCCTGGGCCTCCTGCAGTGCCACAACGATGCCACCTGAAGGTTGCAGGAACAGCAACTCATATTCTGCTTGGGAACCCTGCAGCCCAATGGTATCAATGTGGACTTCACAAGCTTCAAAATCTCCCCTCCCCCTACCGCCCAAAACCAGCCCAGCTTGTCCCCGCCTCCCTAAACTGTCCTTCCTCCCACCTATCCCCTCCTCCCACCTCAAGCCCCACCTCCATCTCCTATGTACTAACCTCATCCCACCCCCTTGACCTGAGAGTCCTCCCTGGACTGACCTATCTCCTCCACTACACTCACCTTTACTGGCTCCATCCCCGCCTCTTTGACCTGTCTGTCTCCTCTCCACCTATCTTTTCCTCTATCCATCTTCTATCCGCCTCCCCCTCTCTTCCTATTTATTTCAGAACCCCCTTCCCCTCCCCCATTTCTGAAGAAAGGTCAAGGCCCGAAATTTCAGCCTTCCTGCTCCTCTGATGCTGCTTGGCCTGCTGTGTTCATCCAGCTCTACACCTTGTTATCTCGGATTCTCCAGCATCTGCAGTTCCTACTATCTCTGCCTTAAATGCAGTTCCTTTGTATCAAACTTCACTAATTTTTCTCTAAGCAGGTTAATTTGCAGCTGACCCTTATCCCAATATGTGAAACAACCAAATAGGAGAGGCAGATCTGGATGACTGGTTTCAGTCACTTCGATGATATATTAACTCCAGTTCAGACTTGATCTGGTTATTGATGGTTTCATGAGCTTGGCTCAGCCTGGTCAGGATTCTTAAGCCAGTGTTTTTCCTTTCTAAAATCATTGTAGTCCATCAAAAGTCTGAGGTTGTCTATTTTCATCATGATTATAAGTCTCCCATCCACAATAAACAAACATATACAATATTTTTCCTTTCTGTTTATGTTGAGTGCTCTGTCACGATGCTGACATGAACTAACAATACAAAAATTGGGGAGCAGGCTATTATGGATTTGGTATTGTGTAATGAGGTGGGATTAATTAACGTTTGCATAGAAAAGGATGCTCTAGGGAAGTGTGACCATAGCATGCTAGAATTCCAAATTCAGTTTGAAGGCGAGAAATTAGTGTCCCACCCTAGTATTCTGGAGTTAAACAATGGTAACTGTACAGGCACAAGGACAGATTTGGCCCTGGTAGACTGGGCAGGAAGATTAAAACGTAGGGGAGTTAAAAAAACAATGGCAAATGTTTAAGGAGATCTTCAATTCCTCCCAACTAAAATATATTCCACAGAAAGAGAAATATTGTAGGAAGGGGAGAAAACATTCATGGTTAAAGCAAGGAAGCTAAAGATAACAGATAAAAACTAAGGCATACCATATTGCAAAGGTGAGGGGCAGGCTGGAAGATTAGGAAACTTTTAAAGATCAACAGAGGGTTACTAAAAAAATTAATAAAAAGAGAAAAGTAAATTATGGAAGAAAATTAGCCCAAAATATAAAAAAAAGCAAAATTTTCATTAAGTATAGGAAAGGGAAGAGAGCTAAAGTGATTGTTGGTACATTACATACTGCAGAATTAATAATGGAGAACACAGAAGCAGCGGAAACACTAAATCATTATTTTGCCTCAGTTTTCATGGTGGAGGACACTAGTAACATACAAATGGTAACAGGTGATGCTGAGCTTACAAAAAGGGTGAAACTTATAACAGTCATCACTAGGGAAAAAGTACTGAGCAAACTATTGGGATTGAAGGCAGATAATTCTCCACAGCTTGATGGCCTACATCTTAGGGTCTTAAAAGAAATGGCAGTAGAGATAGAGGATGCACTGGTTATAATATTCCAAAATTCCCTGGATACAAGCAAGGTTCCCATGTATTGGAAAAAAATGCCAATATAACATTTTCATTCAAAAAGGAAAAAGAGACAATAAGCAGGAAAGAGACAATAAGCAGGGAAATGGTTAGAATCCATTATTAAGGAAGTAATAACAGGACATTGGAAAAATCAAATGCAATCTATCAGAGTCAGCATGGTTTTATGAAGGGTAAATCATGCTTGACTAATTTACCAGAATTCTTTGAAGATGTAACAAACAACGTGGATAATGGGGATCCTGTAGATAAAGCATATCTCAACTTCCAGAAGGCATTTGACAAGGTGCCACACCAAAGGCTAATACACAAGCTAAGATCACCTCTGGTTAGGGGTAATTTATTAGCTTGTATAGAGGATTAGCTAACTAATAGAAAACAGAGATTTGGGATAAATTGATCTTTTTCTGCTTGGCAAAAAATAACTATTGGGCTACCATAGGGTTTGAAGCTCGGGCCCCAACAATTTACAACTACATTAATGACTTGGATGCAGGGTGTAGAAGGCACTATTGCCAAATTTGCAGATGGCGCTAAAGTAGTTGGGGTAGTAAGTTGCTATAAAGAAACAAGAAATTTACAAAGTGGATATGAATAGGTTAGGTGAATAGGCCAAAATTTGGTATACTGAGTGTGAGGTTATCCATTTTTGTCAGAAGAATATAAAGACAACTTATTATATAAATGCAGAGAAACTTCAGAGTGCTTCGGTGCAGAGGGATCTGGGTGTCTCAAGCATGAATCACAGAAAACTATGATGTGGAGATGCTAGTGTTGAACTTGGGTGAATAAAGTTAGAAATCACATGACACCAGATTATAATCCAACAGGTTTATTTGAAATCGCGAGCTTTCAGAGCATGGCTCCTTCACTTCACCTGAAGGAGCAGTGCTTTGAAAGCTTGCGATTTCAAATAAACCTGCAGGACTATAACCTGGTGTAATGTGACTTTTGACTTTGTCCACAGAAAACAAGTATGCAGGTACAGCAGATAATAAAGAAAGCAAATGGAATTTTGGCATTTGTTGTTAAAGGGATAAACTGTATAAGGTAGGGAAGTGTTGCTGAAACTGTACAACACATTAATGAGACTGCATCTGGAGTACTGTATACAGCTGCACCACCTTACTTGAGAAGGGATGTAGTTGCATTGGATACAGTTCAGAGGAGATTGATTTGCAGATGTGAGGGGTTTGTCCGAAGAGAGATGGAGCAATTTAGGTCTATACCCTCTAGAATTTAGAAGAATGAATGGAAATCTAACTGAGCATACAAGATCCCAAAGGGGATTGACAAAGTAGACAGAGAGAAGGTGTTTTCTCTTGTGGGATTTACAATGACAGGTGACAGCTTTAGGGTAACGGGTGGCAGATTTAAAACAGAGATGGGGAATAATTACTTCTTTCAAAGGGACAGTACCCCAGAGTGCGATGGATGCTAGGGCATTAACGAAATTTGAGATAAAAAGATTTTTAACTAGGGTTATGGGGGCTGGCAAGAAAATGGAGTTGAGGTGGAGAGGAGATCAGCCATGCATGAATGAATGAATGATGGAGCAGCTAGGAAGAGCTGAATTGCCCACTCCTGCCGAGTACCTATGTTCTTAATCTACTCTGCTTGATTCTCCAGCTCGAGGTCTACATTGATGCCTGTGCTGACAGTCCCCACCTCCCTGATGGTGCCCTCTTTCCTAGTCTTAGGAGTCCTATAATTCAGATGATGTTTGCATGCACTTCAAAGAAAGATTATTGAAATTTGTTACTATTAAGCCTCAACTCAATGTGGACATTGTGAGCCCTCAATGTCTTTGTTAGGCAGTCCTTCAAATATCCTGTCTCAAGTTGGTCAGAAGAAGGGAGCCAGGAGTATGACACAAGTAAACAACGTCAACAGGCCCAACGACACGGAAACTAAATCCTCTCTTTCAGCTCACTTGTCTGGATAAAATCTCTAGCGTAACTGTGTCATTCTACTGATGTCCTCACATCTCTGGTCAGTACCTCAAAAGATCCTCTGTGAATTTATGTAAGCATCTGCACCTCTGCCTAGTATTTGCTGATGGGCTTGCCACATAGCTGTTCATTTACAAACACTATCTGTTCACTCATATTAAGGTCCTTGGATGCTAAAAGCATCCTCAATCCAGTCTTTAACTGCTTTATCGTGATATGTTTCTGGACTTCTCCCAAGTATGTCTAACTTTGTAATAAAAGCAAGAACAATATTTAACTTGAATTACTGCTTCCTTCCTCTGTAACATCAAGGGTATCTACGTGGTTAGCTTTAGCCTTGACCTAAAGCTTTGATTTCCTCTGCTTATACCTGAGCCTCCAAATATCCTGAAGAAGCTTCAGTTCCCTCATGGGCATTACCATTTTCAATTCTTCCATGATCCTCTCCATCTCAGTCAGGTGCCTTTCAAAATGAGCCACCATGACTTGATGCCTATGCTGTGGAAAACTGCTAACTATGCAAGAAACGTAACATGAGATCTGAACACATGCAAGACCCAAAGATTATGAAGCAGGGATTCTTTATTCTATCAAGCATGAAGGGAAATCAAGGGATAAACACTGTAAAACACTATGTACATGGAATGACCAATTGGGCTCTTTTGGGCTAAGGAAGTCCTTTGTCTGTCTGCCCTCCCTTCCTATCAGCCCTCTACCACTAAAGAGACTCTTCCTTTCCCAGCAAGAATTTCTTCAGCTGGTTCAGCTGCTGCTGGAAGCCCCATTACACTTTTTAAAATTAAATACTGCTTGTTGAAGCGTTGACTCTTAATTTTAACTGAGTATGGCATGAAGAACCCTCAGCTAAATTGGAGTCAACGAAATCAGAAGAGAACAGCCCTCTGTTGATGTAATACATAGCACAACAATAGCACAAGATTATTATAGGTCAATCATCTCAGATCCAGGACACTGCTGAAGAAGTTCTGCAGAGTAGATATGACCTGATCAGAGATATTATTAAGTACGTCTAAAGCTTATGGAACTTTAACCTGGGACTCTTGTTCCAGAACTAGGGGCACTGCCTCTGTGCCACAAGAGACCCTAATGTTCTACAGGATAATATCCTAGGTCCAATCATCTTCAGCTGCTAAATCAATAACATTTCCAACATCATAAGGTCAGAACTGGGGATGTCTGCAGATGACGTGCAGTGTTCACGCAAGGTTACTGTAATTGTGGTCTAACCAATCTTTCATACAGTTCCAGCAGAACCTCTCTGCACTTAAAACTCTATGCCTCAGCTAAAATAAATGCCGCCCTAACCACTATGTCCACCTGTCCTGAGACCTTAAGCGTCTGGTGGACATGTACACCAAAGTCCCTCTGATCCTCCATGCTTCCCAGATCCTGCTGTTTTGGTTCCTTTATCGAAGAAAAAAATACTGGCATTACAGATAGTCCAGTGAAAGTTCACAAGGTTGATCCCACGTATGGAGAAGCTGTCCAATAAGGAGTGGTTCAATAGTTTAGGTCTGTATTCACTGGAGTTTAAAAGAATGAGAATTTATTGAAACATGTAAAATTCTTAGGTGGCTTGACAGGGCAATTGCTGAGAGGTCGTTTTCTCTTGCAGGAGAGTCTAGGATGAGGACTTAATCACAGAGTAAGTGATGTCCAGTTAGGACACAGATGAGGAGCAATTTATTCTTCCAGAGGATAGTGAATCTGAAATTATTTACCACAGAAGGTTGTTGATGCTAGGTCATTAAATATACTCAAGGCTGAGACAGACAGATTTTTAATCAGCGATGGAATCAAGGATCATGGAGAAAAGGGCCTTAGAGTGGAGTTGAGGATGAAAAGATCAGCCACAATCTCATTGAATGGCAGGGCAAACTCAATGGGCCATATGGCCTACTTCTGCTCCTATATATTATAGTCTACTTCAAACTATCCATTTTAATCTTGTTTACCTTCTTCCTTAGCCAATGAGAGGCTGAGTGCAATATCTCCACAGGTGATTGAACCACAGGATGGTCACTGACAGACTGACAAATACCACACACCCCTGCTAAAACCCACGCATACTAACTGTCTGAAAAAGGGTCCCAACCCGAAACGTCAGCTTTCCTGCTCCTCTGATGCTGCCTGGCCTGCTGTGTTCCTCCACCTCCACACTGTGTTATCTCTGATTCCAGCATCTGCAGTTCTTACTATCTGAATGCACTAACTTGTACACTTCTATTAAAATAATTTTTAAATTAGTTCTTGGGATGTATACCTTATTGCTGGCTAAGTCAGCATTTATTTTCTATCTCTAATTGCTCTTGAGCTGGTGGCGAGTGCACTTCTTGAACCTCTGCAATCCCTGCGTGCTAGGGACCTACATGGTACAGGGAGGAAGAAAATTCTAGCTTTTTGATTATTGGCAGTGAAGAAGTGGTGATATAGTTCCAAGTTAGGATGGTGTGCAGCTTGAAAGGGAACTTGATTGCGGTGTGCTCCCACGCATCTGCTGCCTTGGTCCTTTTAGGTGGTCGAGATTATGGGCATGGGAGGTGCTGTCAAAGGAGCTTTGTTGAGTTGCTGTAGTGTCTCACAGGTGGAATATATTGCTGCCACTGTATGTTGTTGGGAGACTGAACTTTTAAGGGGGAGGATGGGGTGAATTTGGGGATTACATGATACCTGATGTTGTTAAAGCTTCTAGAAATTACATAGATCGGCACTCATTCAGATAAGTGGAAAACATTCCATCACATTCTTGACTTGTGCCTTGTAAATGGTGAACTATGGGGAGTTACGTACCTCAGAATTCCTAGCCTCTGACCTGGTCTTGTAGCCACAGTATTTATTTGGCCTGTTTGGACAAAGGTTACTGCAGTCAGTAAATGAATGGCCTTGGCAGAACCAAAACAGAGTAGCACATGGTAGCATTATTGACAACCCCTTCCAAACCCTACTGATTGAAACCTCTTGCTCAAATGCATGGCAATGTGTTACAAAATGAAGTCAGTGTCTGAAAGAAAGCAAAGTAAGGGAACTTATCCATTTCCAGCCAGAATTGGGTCAAAGCCTAGACAAATATGGGAACATTTTCCTAGCTGCCGTTGAGTCTCTCCCAGCTATTCAAGAGTGGTGCTCATCAGTGTAGTTCTAAATTTGTATCAATTGTAGTGCTAGTGGTGCAGTGGGAGGACAGCATATGCTCTTTTTGAATGAGGGCATAATAGTTGCAATTTATTAATCCTCTGGCACTATGCCCAACTTCATAGAAGCTCAAAAGATTAATCCTGGTGCCTCTGCGATTTTCTCACTCACTTCCTTCAATATCTTTGGATGCAGCTTATCTGGTCCCAATGCCCTTGTTATGGACTAGACCAAACCCTTGCAAGTATATCAAGGAGATAGCCTAAACTCTAAATTTTATCTTATTTAAAGGCAAGCGTAAGGTGCTGTATTTCAGATGTAATTCGATTGGTCATGCTACTTGGCTTTATGCAAAACACATTTTATTCTTATCCCAGTTAAAATACAAAAAGAAGAAAGAATTGGTATAACTTTAACTCGTTTGGAAAACTTAACAGAATAATAGATTATTTAACTACTCAACAGCAACTTTTCCAATACAGTAACATTCCACAAATACACCCTTGGCAAAGGCAGTCAGTAAAACAGATTGTCTCACATCTAATACTGGGAGCAGGACGAGAACAGAGAGAGACAGTGAGAGTGCGAGAGAAGAGGGAGAGCGAGAGAAACAGAGGCAGCATTCTACACATCCAGCATCAAAACCCCAAAAACTGCTTAAAGCTAAACTAAAACCTTGGTTCTGTGGGAGCCTGACTCTACCTATTCATGTTGCTTCTATTGTTCCAACTCTAAACAAAAACTCCAAGGCCTCATGCTGTTTACCTTATTGGCTTGGACCAGACTGTTCGATGCCTTGACTCAAAACCTTGCTTCAAAGAAAGGACAAAATACACCTCTTAAAGCCATAGTATAATCACACCTTATCACTTGACATGCCAACAGCTCGACCAATACGACCTCCTTACCAACTTTAAGGCCTTCTAGTGATCGAGGTTTGTCCTATCATCATGCCCTGGGCAGCACCTGCTGAGTAAGTAAAGACAGATGCCAAGTATTCTTTTAACACTCAGCCAAGTCACTTACCTCTGTGTAAAATCACCTTTTGGTCCTTAATCAACCCTACTCCATTCTTTTTACTATCAACATGCTGAATGAAGCCTTTTGGATTTCCCTTTATGTTAGATGTCACTCTTTCCTTCAGAATCTTACTTTGCTTGTATTTGCTTCACACTTCCTTCTGAATATTCTGTATTCAGCTTGGTTCTCAATTGTATTTACTGGCTGATACCTATCAAAAACACTTTTTTTTTCTTAGTTATGCTACAGCTACATTACAGTATGCAAATGATTGAACTCGAGAGAGTGCAGGAGATTAACCAGAATGTTGCCTGGGCTGGAGAGTTTTTGTTATGAACAGAGACTGGACAAACTGGGGTGCCTTCTTTAAAGCTGAGCAGATGAAGCAGGGGTATGGCTGAGATATATAAAATTATGGGTAGCATAAATATGTTAGACAGGAAGGAACCATTACTTTTGGAGGAGGGACCAGGGGCTGCGGATTGATGGTATAGAAGTTTAGAAGGGATGAGAGGAAAAGCTTGCTTACCCAGAGGATGTTCAGGATCTGGAACTCACTACTTTTAAGATAGGTAGAGGCAGAAAACCTTGATGTTACAACATTTAAGAAGTACTTAGATGTGCACAAGGCATACAAGACAATGGGCCAAGTGCTAGAAAATGGAACAAGAACAGTTCAGTGCTTGTTTTGGACTGGTACAGACTCGAGTTTATTTAGATAAATGTGAGGTGCTGCATTTTGGAAAGGCAGATCAGGGCAGGACTTATGCACTTAATGGTAAGGTCCTGAGGACTATTGCTGAACTAACAGACCTTGGAGTGCAAGTTCATAGTTCCTTGAAAGTGGAGTCACAGGTGGATAGGATAGCAAAGAAGGTATTTGGTATGCTTGCCTTTATTGGTCAGTACATTGAGTATAGGAGCTGGGAGGTCATGTTGCAGCTGTACAGGACATTGGTTAGGCCACTTTTGGAATACTGCATTCAATTCTGGTCTCCCTGCTATAGGAAGGATGTTGTGAAACTTGACAGGGTTCAGAGAAGATTTACAAGGATGTTGCCAGGGTTGGAGAGTTTGAGCTATAGGGTAGGCTGAATAGGCTGGTATGATTTTCCCCGGAGCGTTGCAGATTGAGGGGTGACCTTAAAGAAGTTTATAAAATCATGAGGGGTATTCATAGGATGAATAAGGAGGCATGGAGGCTCAGTGGTTGGCACTGCTGCCTCACAGCGCCAAGGACCCAGGTTCAATTTCACCCTCGGGCAACTGTCTGCATGGAGTCTGCACATTCTCCGTGTCTGTGTGGGTTTTCTCTGGGTGCTCTGGTTTCCTCTCTCACTCCGAAGATATGCAGGCTAGGTATTTTAGCTATGCTAAATTGTCCATGGTGTGCAGCGATCAGTAGGTGCGTTAGCCTTGGGAAATGTAGGGGCATGGGTCTGGGTGGGATGCTCTTCGGACAGTTGGTGTGGACTTGTTGGGCTGAATGGCCTGTTTCTACACTGTAGGGATTCTATGAATAGCCAAGGTCTATTCCCTATGGTAACAGAGACCAAACTAGACGGCATAGGTTTAAGGTGAGAAGGGAAAGGTTTAAAAGGGACCCAAGGGACAACTTTTTTATGTGGAGAGTGGTGTGTATATGGAATGAACCGCTAGAGGAACAGGAGGCGGCTGGTATAATTCCAACATTTAAAACGTATCTGGATGGATATGTGAACAGGAAGAGTTGAGAGCGATTTGGGCCAAATGCTGGCAAATGGGACTAGATTAATTTAGGATATTTGGTCGGCATGAACAAGTTGGACCGAAGAGTCTGTTTCCATGCAGTACAGCTCTATGACTATGATGGGTCTAAGGTCCTTTTCAGTGCTGTAGACCTCTATGAGTCTAATTTCTATTTCCTTTGTCATTAAGGAAGCTCAGGATATGTTTGTCCCATCTCTCCCTTTTGAGTGATCATATCTTGGCAGTGACCATGCCATCTCCTCTTTGTTCCCATCTCCCATTGTTCAACTATTGTCTTTCCTGCCAACATTTAATTCCAGTTCATCCATCCCAGATCTGTTCTTTCCTTTGAGCTCATCTGTGCCAACTGATTATTCTTACTAAGGCCTGACCAATATCATTTTTCACTGTTATGATGAAATTATTACTATTTGCTAATTAAAAAAAAACAGAAGTTGCTGGAAAGGCATAGCAGGTCTGGCAGCATCTGGAAAGAGGAATCAAAGTTAACATTCCGGGTTGGGTGACCCTTCCTCAGAACCATCTGCTAATTGTTCTCTCACCGTCACTCAATCTCCCAAAAGGTAATGTTAAGGAGGAGAGGTCGATCTCCCTCTGATAACTAAAACCAAAACACCCTTAGAGGCTCATCTTGCCTCATAATCTGTTAAAAGTGTGAAAAGTGGTATAACCTGCCTCTCAACCCCCCATCTGTTATAAAAGAGTGGTTAACTAACAAACCAACCAATTCTCCGTAAACTACTAACTATTCCTGAATAAAATAAAATTCTAACCATATGCTTTTCCAATAAATAGAAGTCCCACTTACATAAACTAAAACAAAACAAAAATTTAAAACTTAATCTCTCGAAATTATAGCCAGGATACGTCTTCTGGAATGCTCCGCGCCCTCTCTGCTGATCCTCAGTCAGGAACACCCTAATCTGTCGAATTCTTGTGTCAGGAATGTCTCTCTCTGTCGACTTCTTGTGTCAGGAATATTAGCCAACAGTGCTGCTATACCTTTGGTTAGATGATGCTTGTTCTGAGAGTTTAGAGAACTCTGTGAGAGCTAGTGATTTTCTGTTTAGAGCTGATAGGTTGTGAATTCTAGTAGATGGCAGTTGCTGTCACACTGATTTTCAAATGCCCTTTTCTTTTATACCTTTAATGACCTATCAATTTCTTACAGTAGGATTGGCCCTAGATTGCTAAATTCATCACATTTCAATTGGTTTTTAGGCTCTAAGTGCCTGGTTTAAATTAATTGGCTGCAATTCAAACCGGTTGCCTAAACAAACTACTGCCTAGGTTACCAACCACACATCCCTGGCACAAATGTTTTAATTTCAGGAACCCTCTGTGCACCTGCTGCTTCTTGTAGACATCTTGTTTTCTCTTCAAGCCGAGAAAGACACATCATCTTTTGAAGGGACCGTGCATGCTTTCCCCCATCATTTTACAAACATCAAATTCTAACATCCTGCCTCTCATCCACAAATGCTCTACCCAAATTCAAAACAGTAATCACTGCCTGCAACTTCCCAATCTCATAAATATACTCCATGCATTTACATACACGGAGCGTAAACCTGATTTAGATTTCATCATTTTCTCCCTTACTCTGACTCCACCTATCCACTTACTGCTCTTTATTTTACTGCTACCTGCTTCTTGCAGCAGACTATTGCTTAATATTCTCTCCTAGTTCCCATACCTTTGCTGAATTAGTCTAAACTCCCTCCAATAGCACTAGTAAACCCCCTGCAAAGATCTCACTCCTGGCTCGTTAAATGCAACCCGTCCAGCTTGTACAGGTGACATCACTTCTAGAGCCAGTACCAGGAACCTAAAGCTTTCACTCCTGCAGAATTTTTCCAGCTACGCATATATCTGTCTCAGCGTCCTATTCTTGCACTCACTGTCAAGTGGCACTGGGAGTAATTCAGATATCTCTACTTCAGAGGATGTGTTACTAATTTTCAAGTTAGCTTCACATCTGGTTGTAGAGTCACAGATAGAGTCATACAGCATGGAAAATTACCCTTCAGTCCAACCCATCCATGCTGACCAAGTTTCCCAACCTAAATTAATGCTACTTACCTGCTTCTGGCCTATATCCCTCTAAATCTTTTTAGTTCATGTACTTAACTAAATGCCTTTTAAATGTTCTAACTGTACCTGCATTGACCACTTCCTCTGGCAGTTCCATCCACACATGAACACCTTCCATGTGACAATGTTGCCTCTAACGTTCCTTTTAAATCTTTCTCCTCTCACCTTAAAAATATGCCTTCTAGTTTTGAATACTCCTACCCTAGGAAAAAGACCATTGCTATTCACCTTATCTATGCCCCTCTTAATTTTAAACCTCTTTAAGGTCACCCCTCAACCTCCTATATTCCAGTGGAAAAGGTCCCAGCCTCTCCAGCCTATCCTTGTAACTCAAACCCTCCAGTCCCGGCAACATCCTTGTGAATCTTTTCTCAACCAACTTCAATTTAATAACATCCTTTCTAGAGTAGGGCGATCAAAACTGTACACAGAAATCCAAAAGTGATCTCATCAACATCCTGTGTAATCTCAACATGAAGTCCCAACTTCTATACTTAATGGTCTAAGCAATGAAGGCAAACATTCTAAGTGCCTTCTTAACCGCCATGTCCATCTGTGATGCAACTTTCCAAGAACTATGTACCTGAACCCCTAGGTCTCTCTGTTCAACCACACTATCCAGGATCCTATAATTAACTGTACGAGTCCTACCCTTGTTCGTTTTATCAAAAGGCAATGCCTCACATTTATCCAAATTAAACTTCATCTGCCACTCCTCAGCCCATTGGCCGAGGTGATCAAGATCCTTTTGTTAACTTAGAAACCTTCTTCCCTGACCACTACATCACTAATATTAGTGCCAATGCAAACTTACTAACCATGCTTCCTAAATTCTCATCCAAATTATTCCTATACATGACAAACAGCAGTGGACCTAACCCCAATCCCTGCAGAACATCGCTGGTCACAGGCCTCCAGTCTGAAAAACAACAGGATCACATTCCCTACCTACATACACCATTAGTTCTAATGCTTACCACAACCTCTAGCTATTCACTCACCTTCACAAGGAATCTCCTTAGCGTTCTAATCGAATCGTATAAAGTTCTAACAGCATTCTAATCGAATCGTATAAAGTTCTACAGGGCTGGACAGCCTAGATTCAGGGCGGATGCTCCCCTCATTGGGGAGCCTCGAATGAAGAGTTACAGTCTGAAGCTCTGGGTACACCATTTAGGACTGAGATTAGGAAACATTTTGCACTTGGTTGGTGGTCAACCTGTGGAGTTCACTAGTACAGAGGGCTGTGAAGCTGAGTCACAGAGTAGATTCAAGAAAGGGATTAATATCTTAAAAAAAAATCAAAGACATCAAGAGATATTGAGAAAAAGCAGGAACACAATATTGAGATAGAGGATTATCTGTGGTTATGTTCAATGACAGAGCAGACTAAGGGGCAAATGGCCTCTCCTGCTCTAAATTTCCATGTCTGCTTCAATGATACACTTGAACAGGGCACCAGGGAGACATAAAACCATCCTGGAGCCAGAATGACAGCCACAGAAACACGACCTGTTCTCCTAACTAATCAATACCCTGTCAATACTGTCCTTTCTCTCCTCTTCCTCCCTTTTGGTACAGTGGGCCACCTATGGTGCCACAAACTTGGCTCTTGCTGCACTCCTCCACAGTATATTGCCTTCATAGATATCCAAGTTGAAAAACGAGTTGGTGAGTGGATCTCTGGAGACTCTTGCCTTATGTCCCTGTTTCTCTTGGATGGTCTGACAGTCATCTATTCCACATCTTGCCTGCTTGCTTCTAGCTTGCAGTATTGTCACCTCTCTGAATGTGGGGAATAGGTGACTGTCAGACCATCCAAGACAAACAGGGACACAAGGCAAGAGCCTCCAGAGATCCACTCACCAGCTGTTTTTCAACT
Organism: Rhincodon typus; assembly: GCF_021869965.1. Lineage (NCBI taxonomy): Eukaryota > Metazoa > Chordata > Chondrichthyes > Orectolobiformes > Rhincodontidae > Rhincodon > Rhincodon typus. The sequence goes on from NW_025966286.1 coordinate 20,337, forward strand.
TGATATACATGAAGGCAATATACTGTGGAGGAGTGCAGCAAGAACCAAGCTTGTGGCACCATGGGTGTACTGAAAGGGAAGAAGAGGAGAGAAAGGGCAATATTGACAGAGTATTGATTAGTTAGGAGAACAGGTAGTGTTTCTGTGGTTGTCATTCTGGCTCCAGGATGGTTTGTTTTCTCCCTGGTGCCCTGTTCAAGTGTATCATTGAATGTGGTATCCATCTAGTTTTTTGCCTTGAAGATGCACCTCAGTGACTCCAGTGAAACCCAGAGTTCAAGCTCGTGCAACTGGTGATATTTCCTACACATGGGTTAGTCTGGGTCACGGGAGGTTTTCACAATTCCCCACATTACAGGGTACATCACTAGGATGAATACAGAAAAATGACTTGCAGTAACATGGATAGCATGCAAAACAATACTTTTCACTGTATCTTGGTACATGTAACAATAATAAATCAAATCAAATGGGAAGAGGACAGAGTCAGTAAAGGATTTGAATAAGCTAGTACTGAATGTTATGTTCTTAGTGATGATAATCCAAGTCAAACTAACTTCAGTATAAACCAGTTGAAAGCACGAGACAAACTAAATGGGCTCAAAACAAATGATAAACAGATTACCCCTGAGTAGTGTCACAGCCCAGGTGCAGACGTGTGACGCAACAGCAATTTTTATTTTAGGAGATTGATCACTACTTAGAGCATTAAATACTACTCATTGACTGCTGTCATCCTTTTAAATATAGTCTGCTAAATCACGATGCCGACCTGATCTCTCACCCATTTCCCTGCATTGAATGGTGAACCAAGTGGCAACTTGTTAATTGGTCGCCTACTGGTATATCACACTGCATGGTGCATTGCTAACACAATGCATGCTGGGACCTGAATTGGCAGATGGGAGTTTAATTTAGATAAATATGAGGTGCTACATTTTGGTAGGTCAAATCAGGGCAGGGCTTATAAACTTAATGGTAAGGTCCTGCAGAATGTTGCCGAACAAAGAGGCCTTGGGGTGCAGGTTCATAGTGCCTTGAAAGTGGAGTCACAGGTAGACAGAGTAGCAAAGGCAGCATTTCGTATGCTAGCCTTCATTGGTCAATGCATGGAGTATAGGAATTGGGAGGTCATGTTGCAGCTGTACTGGACATTGGTTAGGCTACTATTGGAATACTGCCTTCAATTCTGGTCTCATTGCTATAGGAAAAACGTTGTGAAACTTAAAAGGGTTCAGAAAAGAATACAAGGATGTTGCCAGGGTTGGAGGATTTGCACTGTAGCGAGAGGCTGAATAGGCTGGAGTTGTTTTCCCTACAGCATCAGAGGGTGATGGGGTGACCTTGTAGAAAGTTGTAAAATCATGAGGAGCATGGATAGGATGAATAGTCAAAGTCTTTTCCCCAGAACAGGGGAGCCCAAAACTAGAGGGCATAGGTTCATGGTGAGAGAGAAATGATTTAAAAGGGACCTAAGGAGCAACTTGTTCGCACGGAGGGTGGTATGTGTATAGAATGAGCTGCCAGAGGTGGTGGTGGAGGTTGGTACAATTACAACATTTAAAATGCATCTGGATAGGTATATGAATAGAAAGGGTTTAAGAGGGATATGGACCAAAAGCTGGCAAATGGGACTAGATTAGGATATCTGGTCGACATGGATAAATTAGACCAAAGGGTCTATTTCCATGCTGTATGACTCTATAACTCTATCACACTGCACATTCTCTCTCTAGTTACTCTTTTGCCTTAATGTATTGTAGAATCTTTTTGGATTCTCCTTAACCCTATTTGCCAAAGCTATCGCACATTCCCTTTTTGCTGTCCTGATTTCCCTCTTGAGTATACTCCTTCTGCCCTTATACTCCGAGGGATCCGCTCGATCCCAGCTGTCTATATCTGCCATATGCCTCCTTCTTTTTGTTGGCGAGGTCAGGGTATGGAACAAGATGGGATACTAAAAGGTAGAGAAAGGATCGAGTCATGGTGTGATCTGTTAATAAGAGCCACACGGCCAATGCAATGAGCTTGATGGAACAACTGGTGAAAGATGCAGTTAAACGGATAGGCTTTAAGTGGGGAAGTGTCATTACTACTCAGCCAGATTTCTGTTATGGACATATTGTTGATGTAATCATCCACATTAAGCTCACGAATATCAGGAGCTTAGTTCAGAACTGAAAGGACATACTAATGGGATATGTACAAAGCAGGGATGAGAACCAACCCACCGACAGACTGGTTAGAGGTGAGATGGTCAGGAAGAAGATTGGAAATGCTAGTTCCCAGCACTCACATTGGACCAGACGGTTGATGGGAGAGTGGACTTGGACAAGCAGGGGCGCTGCATGTGATGAGATGTGCCGAGTGCCTCGATGGAATCACCAGAGGATGGAAGGATGGCACAGAAGAGGCTGTACGTTTATCGAACAGGGAATCAAGTCTGGAATGGAGTCAAGATGGCAGGTAGACTGAAGGGTATGGAATTGGGAGAGTGGAATACTGGAGAAGTAAAAGGGGGCATGAAAATATAAGAGACCAGGAATGGTAAAGAGTAGAGAAATTAAAATGGCTGGAAGTAAAATAGATTGATGGGCCCACAGCAGCACATATGAATAGACGCAGGATGACTCAAGTTACCTAGGTCTAGTTAAATAGAAATTACATAAAACCGTAATAGTAAATGGGAACAGAAAAGAGATGGTGAAAGCAGAAGAGAATCCAGAATTAAAGTCAGAGATCCAGTGGTGGAATAATGATTTAGATCAAAGGATCAACCTGCTACTACACTTTGAGATAAAGCAATCTCAATCTTTTTTCCAAACATCATTAAAGACTACAGAATGCTTTTCACTTATTTAAAGCACTTCAAAAGTGACATTGAAAATGTCATTAAATTTTCATCTTTTCTCAAGTAATCTCCACCTTTAACAACTTAATTATCTCAACTTTTTCCAGGTGGCAGCCAAAGTTAATGAGAAATTCACTAACCAATTAAAGATTCTTTTAAAATTTAGTATCACTTTATGGCCAAACTACTTTTCAAATGATGTCTTCTCTATTGGGAGAGCAGTTGGGAATGGAAGGGACACCACCATTTTAGCTAAAATGCACAGAGGGTATCTGTGGAAAATAAAATGCAATTCTCCTTCACTGGAATCAAGATCCCAAATCTCTGCGAACCTTTTGCAAATATAAACCAAGTAATGATCTTTATTTGTCTTTTAGTTTTCTTCCACCAGTAAATCCAACAGAGTGAGACAAGGAACTAACTTGATTTGAATAACTTAAATTAAATGCTATCTCCAGTCAATATGTAGCATTATCTTAACCAAAGTGTGCTGTGCTGCAGTCAGCCTGTCCCAATCTGGGCCAGGTCTGGATTCAAGTGCCATCCGTGCTGGAGGTGTCATAACACGTCTGACAGTCTGATTTACCAAAGTCATCAAATTGTGCTTAAAATAGTTAGTCAAGACTAAGTAGCATAACAAAACAACACTTGGATGTGGCTCTGTGGAAAAAAAAACATAACTCTGGGAACAATGTGGATTATAGTACTATGCAGTATAAAGTAAATGGAATTGACCACTCACTTTCATAGGTTAAATGAGAAAACTGTGATCCTTCCTATCAGCTAAAAGTTATTTGATTTAAACTATTCAGTGTTAGAAACTGGGACCCGATTGTGGTGCAGCAGGAGGGACCCTACGCCTGGACTGAGACACCTGGGTTCAAGGCCCACCTGCTCCAGAGTTGTGTCATAACATCTGAACTGGTTGATTAGAAAAATAGATTAATAATAAAAAATGTCAGTGTAGGAAACTACCTGAATTTTTATTGAACTCTATGATAACATCAGCTGCCACTTGTGCTTACAGTAATTAAGCGCAGGTCAGTCTACTTAATCTGACTTGGTGCTGCACATTCGGTATAAGAAACTAAAGTCTCCTCTAACCACTGTAGAATTAATGGAATGACCTTTAATACCACTGAAGACACTTGTCAATTTTTTTCAATCCTCTTCAAGATGCTTACTGAGTACTTTTGACTAATAGCACCAAATAAACAATAGATCTTGGCTCATATTAATCAGCAAAAGGCAATAGGTCTTTATTATTGAGGAACTTCACACTGCACATAAGAGTGCTGTGTCAAGTTCTGATTGTCATATTATTAAAAAAAACCCAGCAGAATTGCAGTCAGCATGCAAAAAATTTAGAAGGATGATAGCAGGAATACATTGGCATACATATCAAAAAAAGATTGGTAGGTGGAGTGTTCTCTTTTCTCTCGAAAGAAAATGCTGAAAGGTGACCTACCATAGGTACGAAAGGGAATGATGTCAAGGAAAGGTTTTGATAAGGATGGATACAGAATGAATCTTTCTTCTTATGGGCAATAGTGAAACTAGAGGCTATCAATTGACATAATCAGCAAGAATCCAAGAGGGAATTCAGAATAAATTTTTTTACCGAAAGTCTTGTGAGAAAATAGTAATTGTAACCACAGGGAGTGCTGAAGTAGATGGAAAGGTGAATTTAAGGAGAAGCTGGACAAGCATGAGACGGAGAAAGGAATAGAGGGTTACAATGTTAGAGTTAGAAATTATGGGAAGAAGCTGAAATGGAGCACAAACCTGGCATGAATTGGTTGGGCTGAAAGATTATACAACACAGAAAAAGACCATTGTAATTCTATGCACTGAAATTCAATTGAAATAAATTTGTTTGGGCAGCTTTAGTTCTTTGCACCCAAGGCAAAACTAGATTTAGCCCAAAGTGACAAATGGTTCTCAATGAATTGGGACAAATATTTATGTGATATCATGTGACATACTATTGCCAGATTTGAACTTGAAATAAAATTGGCTAAAAGTGAAAAATAAATGGTTTTCTGGACAGAGTTCAATCTTGAATAATTTTGTAGAATCTTAATATATAAAGAAACATATAACACCTAAGAGAACAATACCCATAAGAAAATCTAGATAACTTTTATCCAACGTCTAATTATTAAAATAATCAATTATAATACTTTACATTTTAAACATTATTAAACAGCAATGCTAGAGATGAGGTGCTGTGAATCAAAATTAAATCACCACAATACAAACAGCAGCAAGACATAAGAACTAGGAACAGGAGTAGGCCATCTGGCCCCTCGAGCCTGCCCCGCCATTTAATAAGATCATGGCTGATCTTTGAGACTCAGCTCCACTTACCCGCCCACTCACCATAATCCTTAATTCCATTTCTGTTCAAAAATTTATCTAGATAAATCTGGATTAGTTAGTGTAATGGTTTTTACTTTGGAAGTAAATTAAGAGAAAGTATACATGCAAATTAAAAACATTAGAATGTAAGGTTGTATATTCTTCACCATGTTATTCTAGAAAGCGCTAGAAATAGCTGAGATCAAACAACTGCTGACTAGCATATTTTAAAGATAATTTAAATCATCAAAATTTAGGAAAAACTGTAGAATAATGAGGTTGTTAACTTGCTCGCTGAGCTGGCTTGTTATGGTCTTCTGTATACTGAGGTTTGGAACTCCCTGTTGGTCATATGCTTAACCTTAACATCCAGAAACTGATTGTTGTTTCCTTCTTCCCTTGTGAATTTAATCCCTGCGAATATGCTGATGATGAGGTGGTGGGCCTCTTCTAATTTGTTGCGTTTAACGACAACAAATGTGTCATCTACGTACCAGATCCACAGTTTAGATTGAATGAGGGGGAGGGTGGTGTGTTCTAGTCTTTGCAATGACTGCTTCTGCGATGAGTCCTGAGATGGGTGACACCAAGTGGTGTACTGTTGATCTGTTTGTATACTTGACCATTAAAGACAAAGTGTGTGGTGAGACAGAGGTCTAGTAGTTTAAGTATGTTGTCATTGCTGATTGTGCTGCTGGTCTACATTGCTGCTTCCTCTAGTAAGGTGGCCAGTGTTTCTTTGGCTAGTGGGATGTCGACTGATGTGAATAAAACTGTGACATCAAAGGATACCATAGACTCGTCGTGGCTGATTTTTATGTTCTTGATGGTATCGAGGAAATCTTGGGTTGATGGATGGAATGGGGTGATCCATCGACTCGGTGTTTCAATCTCTGTTGTAGGTCCTTGGCCAGTTTGTGTGAAGGTGTGCCTGGTAGGGAAACAATAGGTCTGAGGGGGATAACAAGGTGTAGAGCTGGATGAACACAGCAGGCCAAGCAGCATCAGAGGAGCAGGAAAGCTGACGTTTCGGGCCTAGACGCTTCTTTCTGGTTTATCTACTTTAGAAAGTCCATAGCAGCGGGAGGTGTTCGTGCCTTCTGGTTTCATTCTTATGTAGTCCGTCTTGGTTATCTGCCCTGCATTCATTCGTCGCTTCAGTGTCTGGATGATCCTATTACCTCGCTGCTGTGTTGGGTCTATTGCCACCTGTTGGTAAGTGGTTGTATCTGCAAGCAATGCCTGTGCTTTCTTAATGCAGTCTGGTTTGTTCATAATGACGGTCATGCACCCTTTGTCTGCTGGTAGGACTATGATGTTCTTGTCTTTCTTGAGTTTATCTAGTGCTTTTCTCTCTGCTGTGTTCACGTTGTCCCCTTTGTTCCTTCTGTGTAGTGTGGGAATTATAGTTTGTCGGATGGCTTGTTGTGTTTCGTCCGTGAGTTTGTTGTCTTTTAATGTATTCTCCACAGCAGCCATGAAATCTGTTCGGTTCGCATCGTTGTGATTATAGTTCAGTCCTCATAATAGGACAGCTTCCTCAGTTTCTGTGACTTGTCTGTTCGATAGGTTTCTTACCCATGTATCTGGTTTGTTATTGTCCTTGTTTTTGTGGTGGAATCAGTTTGGTGAGTTTCTCCTGTAGCTTGTGTCTCCTCTTAGTTTTGGTTTTGTATTGATTGATGGTGATGGCCTGTTCTACGATTGTAGTCCACTGTTGGTCCGTAGTGTTTAGGTACTCTGATTTTTGGCGCGAAATTTCCCGTTCGTACCTGTGGAGTCGGTTATGGGCATCATTAATCATTGCTCGTAGCATTCTGCGTCCGTTCTGTTCAGCTATTTTATATGCCTGTGGGTTGTTGAGTGGAGGTTTGTACTTTACGCTGTGGGGCAGTACTTAGTTCCTGAGGCATTCATGGAGAAAGTGAAGTTGTTTGCGGGTACAGCTCAGTCAGTTAGTGAAGGTTTCCCATTGTCAGGCAATTTTTAGCATGTTACACCCATAGGTGTTCAAAGTTCTGGCAAAGATCTGTAGCTCGGGTTGTGGGTGAGGTTGTTGACTTGCTCGCACAACCCAAGCTACAGATCTTTGCCAAAACATTGAACTATCTAATAATGCCAAGCATTTAAATGAGCCACATCAGAAATGTAACTGAGAAGAGGAGATTACATGAATTTAGGATTAAGAGTTGTCTTTATTTGTAAGATTCCTAGGAAGGTCCACAGAATTCTATACTTCCTGAACCATCCATTTCTTCTAGGTTTAATTTTTCTATGCAAGGCCACTAATTCACAGGAAAAAGTGTGAGGGATTTATGGAATCGGACGTTCAAAATACTGCTTAAAATCTCTAAATAAATTAATTAAATTAAATTATATTAGACTCAGTAGATAAGTGTTCCTGTTGATTACTGTAAACTCACAAAGCATTTGTGGTCACATTAGTACATTTATTGGAACAGTTTTAAATATGGGATTTCTAGATAGTTCTTTGAAGCATTTCATAGAATTAAAACTTCTTGCTCTGGAAAAAATTACATAAAGCTGCCCACATCTGAAAACAGGCCTTTGATTAGAAATGCAAATTTTGACAAAACTTTGGTGTTGTGACTCATTTATAGTCATAAATTATGAAAACTTATTTGCGAATTATTTCCTTCCAAGTTGAAAAGTCAGCTTTCCATTTGATAAAGGTCAGTATTATTTAAGGAATAAACACTCTATTTCCTCGAAATATGCCTGGAATAATATGAGCACTTATCAAAGAAAACAGCTAACTACAAATTGTGCCCCATGACAAAGGCCTTGTTCAAGATTGAAGTGTTGTAGCAACAGTATAATTGCTCTTCCCTCGGGCCTAAGCTTGGTGGTGGCATGCTCATTGTTGTTTAAACTGTGTAGAAATTCTAGATTACTGACTATTTTATTATCTTGTCTGTAAGAATCAACACTGATGTATTATTCTAATTCACTTGACAGCTTTCTTGAAACTTCCTAATTCAAATCTAGTAAGTTTTTATTTTTAACAAAAAAGATTAGGTTTTGAATTGGTTGTATCAAATATTAGTATCCCATTTTTGCCATAATTAACCAAGCCCGTCATCTTATCTATTCCTTGCATGCCAGCACCTTACTTCACCATCCCAACCTCATCCCTCCCATCAATTCCATCTCATCTCTCCACAGAAACATTCTCTTCAGCCAAGGTAACTCCAAGCTGGTGGCAACGTAACAAACATAAGCTTCACTTATCTTCTACTGCTTTTATCCTCAATCAATGACCCCCAAGGACCACTCAACACTATCAACTATTGACAGCCATGATACATCACCTGCTCTGAACCTCTGGCCAGGCAGTGCTCACCAAACAAATGCCTTCCCTTAAAGGCCAATCAAAATGATGTTTATCTGGATGAACTATTCTCATTGTATTAGTGTTCACCTGCTGAACTGCACCTTTCTGGCAGAAAAGTATATATTTCAGATTCTACACTGCTTATCATAAATTGTACTGCTGCGTGAAGAAAAGCACAGAAGTAGAACTAAAACTGGACAAGAATTTCCCACTGAGAGAAGACAAAATAGATTAGGTCCTTTCATCTGTCATATTTGTGCTACAATCTTCTAGTGCTGGCATTTTAGCCCCTGGCTTAGAGGGTTGTAGATTTAGGTCCAACTCCCCTGACATTATAAAATTCACATTGACAGTGTAGCAGTGGCACAGTACTGCACCAAAGGTATTTTCTTTTAGGCCAGATTTAAAACAAAGGCCATAGCTCTAAGAGTTTAGTGATCCCATACTTGGGTTAAAAAGTCAGGGTAAGCCCACCTCTACGAAGGCCATGTTTCAATTTTATACTGTTTAAGCAATTAACAGACTTTGGCCCCTTTAAGGCAGAATGTATTACATTAAACAGGTGGTAGCTAATGAGAGAGCACAGCACTCCTCAGCACCAGCAGTCATCTAAAAATCAGCCACCATGGAGGTGGGCCCTGGAATGAAGATAACTGTGTTGGATTCACAGAGCAGGCATTACACGGCAAGGTGTGAGGTGACTTTCATATTTTGGGAACAGCCATGGGATAGATGGGATTGGTCATTTTCTGTCTATTCAGCTAAATATAAAATATGTGATGACACTTTGATTATATAATTTATAACATGACCATCTTTGCATATAATATGAAATATCTAAAATGATGTATAATTATAACATATTTCATTAAAATAATAGTGGCACATCTTTATTTTGCCTATGCTTCGGTTCTACCTAAAGGCAGTAGAAATGACACAACAAAATTTCAGTTAGAATTTTAAGACATTGAAACCATACCAATAATTCTAATCATTGAACCACGACATAGCAGGGTTGGGATGCAAGCGCAATATTTTTCACAAACATCATCCTGTTGTGTTTGCTCACCTTTCTTCACAGAATGTATTGATAAATGAACTTGCTTCCAAAGCTTTTAATACTCAAAGAAACACATTTTAGACTGTAATTAAACTTATAAATGCAACCTCCTATTCATGTACAGTAAACTCTCAAAGTAACTTGATAATGACAAGAACTCTTCAACTGCTATTAGTTTAGATTTAAGAGAAAGCCATTCAGCCCCTTTTCCGATTCAAAGACAGAATGGCTGATCTTGGCTCTAAATTATTTCATTCCTTACAAAGTCCGAAAATGGCAACGTTAATCATCCTAGAACCTACAATACTAAAAAAGGAAAATAACTCAAGTTTATGTAATAGTTTGTAACAATTTAACCCTTACAGCCATGGCACTGGTGAATTGGCACTGTACTACTTAAAGGTCAACGTAACTTTTGTGTTGCAATGCTCTTAAACAGGACACAGTGCTGCAGTTGGGACCCAACACCACTTTTTATAGTTGTAGCTGAGTATCCACTCCTTTATATTATAGTCCTATCATTCAACTATCTTTTGATTTTTTGTACTCGACCACTACACTGCCACACTTTGCAGTTTTTTGCCATTTGAACAACACTTGGATCCATCTAAAATAGATGACTTCATACCCACCTGCATTGAAATATAATCTGTCACAACTTTGCTCACTCACTAGAGCTATCATTTGGTCTCTTCAACTTTATGCTCCAGTCTACATTACCTAGCTTTACCTCTTCAGAAAATGTTGATATATCGCTCTCTACTTATTTTATTACTTAAACCATTAATTAAACCTCTTGGAAAATACACTTTTTTTTGACAATTTTGTTTTGTTGATTCTAATGTGCTTTAGTAAATCAACAAGCAAGTTCACTGAATGACTGAATATTCATATTTGTCAACATAATGTTTCATCTTTAACACTTTAACATGTTTTACGACATTTTAGCTGATCAAGAATACCGCAGAAAATTTCTACAGACAACTTTTAAATATAACATGCAAATAATAGATCATTATTACCAATTATTGATACAGTTTTTATTCCTTTATTAGCATTAATTGGACTGCAGCTTGTTTTCTGGGTCTCAGGTCAAAGGAACTCAAGTCAAATTAGAATTCAATGAATTTTTCAATTTAAAAAAAAATTAGCCCGCTTACAGGATGATAATGGAATCACTTTCAAAGCAGTTAACATCATTAGGGTTCTGTGCTGGGGCCTCAACATTTTACAATTTTCACTAATGACTTAGATGAAAGGGCTGTAGGCACGGTAGCTAAATTTGCAGACAACCCCAAGATAGGTAGACAAGTATATTCTGAAGAAGTTCCAGACTGAATTAGATATATTGTGTTAGTGGTCAAAAATCTAGCAGATACAACAAAATATGAGAAAATGTGAAGTTGTTCACTTTTCCAAGAGGAATAAAAAAAAGACAGCATCACTTAAGCAGGGATCCTGAATTCCAAGGTACAGAGGGATTTAGTTATTCTGCTGTATGAATCACAACAAAATGTCAGTATGCATCTACAGCCCATAATCAAGAAAGTAAACAGGATGTTATCCTTTATGAGAGGAATGGAACATAAAAATAAAGGTATTATGCTTCAGATAAATGAATCAGCATTGGTGAAACTACATTTTGAAGAGTTTCTGCAGTTCAGGTCTCCTCATATGAAGAAGGGTTTATACGTATTCAAGCAATTAGGAGGAGCTTTACTAGATAGATACCTGGAATGAGCAGATTGTCTTACGAGGATAGGTTTGGCTGGTTTCCACTGGAGTTTAGAAGAGTGAAGGGTGACGTGACAGAAGTGGATAGATTTTTGTTAGGCTAGAGAATCAAGGGTTATCAGTATTAGATGGGAATGTGGAATTTTAAACACCAACAGATCAGCCATAATCTTATTGAATAGTAGAGCAGGCTTGGAGGTTGAATGGTCTACCTCTGCTCCATTTTGTATTTCAATGTGAGCTGAGGCCCAATTTTAAATGTTTTAAAACACTGTTAGGGAAAAGAGAAAAGAATTGTTTACATTTTTCATTATTTTATATCTCTATCTTTCTTCAAAGTTAAATTTGGACATCAATAGTAGATTCAGAGATGTGGTCCACCTAAGCCAAAGATTATCATGTGGTCACTGCCTGTGCTTATTTGTTTATTTTAAAGGCTAAAGTTGAAGTCAAAGGCATGGCAGCAAGGTCTCCAGCCCGAGTAGGCCTTGTTATTGAGTAAATTGAGGCTTCAAGAGAGAAATTGGAATCCTTGCTTAGAACACAAACTGCCAATAAGATTTGGTGACCAAAGTGTTATTATTGTTTGCTGCTCAGTAACTCATGGGATGTTTCTTTGCACATCAATTACAGGTGTAGTCATGTGATAGGTTTGACTATGTTCATCTGTAAAGTCATTTACTTCATGTCAAAACCCTCTTCCAAGTCACATTTTACTTCTGTCCGAAATTCTCAACTATAACTTTCCACCTTTAAATCATGGCACCTCAACAATTTGCATAGTCATACCCTCTCCAGCAGCTTTGATATCCTTGGCCCCATTAGAACTGTTACCCTTTCCAACCCAAATCATTTCTAGGAATACACATCATCTCTGCTCTCTTAAGCTCAAGAGATGTAGACTTGAATATATTCACAAACAACTGGCATAACCTTGCATCACGAATATCTGACTAGAACATAATGCATTACTGGACAATGTTCTCTATCAGTAAAACTGCCTACTATTCAAAGGTGATCCAGTCTGCAATAATTAATAGCAGCTTCTCATCATAACTCCCCCAATTCAAAGATAGTAGGAACTGCCGATGCTGGAGAATCTGAGATAACAAGGTATAGAGCTGGATGAACACAGCAGGCCAAGCAGAAGAAGGGTCCAGACCCGAAACGTCAACTTTCCTGCTCCTGTGATGCTGCTTGGCCTGCTGTGTTCATCCAGCTCTACACCTGGTTATCCCTTTGTCTAAAAACCGCTTTCCCCTCACCTCTAACTGTAAAGCGTGAAGAGATCGTGGGCACTTTTGTTGCCAAGACTTAGGCCATCTAGTCAGCTGCCTCTGTTTCTCTACCTTTGCCTAACCCACCAGCCCAGACTTTCTTTTTTTATTCTTTCACGTGATTGGTCATCACTGGCAGGGACAACATTAGTTGCTCACCCATAGTTGCATTGAGAAGGTGATAGTGAGCTACCTTCTTGCATCACAGCAGTCGACGCCATGTAGGTGTTTTCAGAATGCCATTTGTAAACGATCCATAATCTTGACCCAGTGACAGTGAAGGAATAGTGATATAGTCCCAAAGCTTGATTGTGAAAGCTTAATCAACTGTTGTTGGAGTCGAACTTATTGAGAAAAGTGGAGAGTGTTCTATCACACCTGACTTCAGTCTTGTATAAGATGGACATCTCTTGGGAGTCAAGAAAGTTAGTGGCTCACTCCAAAATTTTCATTCTCTGATCTGCTCTTACATCCTGGTCCAGGGTAATCACCAGAATACTGATAATGGGGGAATTCAGTGATGGTAATGCCATTGAATATCAAGAGATTTTTTTTCTTTCGAAGATGTGCATTGCTTGGCACTTGTATGCCATGAATATTGTTTGTTATTAATCAGACCAAGTCTGAATGTTGCCCAGGTTTTGCTGAACATATATATATATTTATATATATTGACTGATTTAGGATCTGAAAATTGTGCAATCATCAGCAAACATTCCTCTTTTTGACCATATGACAGATGGAAAGTTATTGATGAAGTAGCTAAATATTTTGGGCCAAGGATGTTACTCTTAGGAACTCCCTTGTCCCAACTTGAATTTGTAACTTTCCCTAGTCTCTCTCCTTACTCCCACTCATGTCTTTTCACAAAGCAACAGGTAAGGAACAAAGACCTATTTCCAAATCAGGATATTGTGCGACATGAAGAGGAACTTGCAGGCAGCGGTGTTCCCATGAACATGGTATCGCCGTTCTTCCCTCTGATTTGCAAGATACTGTCAATGGAGACTATCCACTGTACCTTGTAGAAGGTATGTCTTGCTGCAATTTTATGCCAGATGTGGAGGAAATTAATGTTTAATGTAGTGGGATGGGATGCCAATGAAGCCGTCTGCTTTTTCTTGGATGATGTTAAGCTTTTTGATTGTTATCTAAGTGATACCTATCCACCCCAAATGAATGATGTTGCCTTCTGCTTTGTAGGTGAATTGGCTTTGGGGAGTCAGCAGGCGAGTTAGTTGTTACAGAATTTCCAGCTTTTGACCTGCACTTTAGGCAGAAGTGTTTATGTGGTTTGCCCAAGTAGGTTTCAGGATGCTTATGGTAGGAAATTCAGCAATTGTAGTGCCATTGAATGTCAAGCGAAGATGACTAGAGACCCTCTTGTTGAAGATGGTCATTAGCTGCTACTCAGGTAGCGCAAGTATTACTTGCCATTTATTAGTCCAAGCTTGAAAGTTGCCCAGGATTGGTTGTATGAAGGTAAAGACTGCTTATCTATGGATTTAGAAATGGTACTGAAGACATACAATCAGTGAACATCCAAACTTCTGACTGTACTGTTGAAGCATGGTCTTTGACAATTTACTTGAAGTTGGTTAGGATATTGCTCTGAGGAACACCTGCAGCAGTATACTAGGCTTAAGTGACTGGCCTCCAAAAAACTATAACAATCATTCTTTTTGCTCAATAAAAACCGAAAGAACCGCAGATACTTTAAATCGGGAATTAAAACAGAAGTCGCTGGAAAAGCTCAGCAGGTCTGGCAGCATGTGTGAAGAAAAGGTCAGAGTTAACATTTTGGGTTCGGTGACCCTTCCTCAGAACTGATGGAGGGGTCACCAGGCCCAAAACGTTAACTGACATTTTCTTCACAGATGCTGCCAGACGTGCTTGGGTTTTCCAGCAACTTCTGTTTTTGTTCCACTCTTTTTGCTCAGTTTGGCTACAACAAGGTTTTGTAATGGTAGTAAACACATGGAGGAGTCCAAAATGAATCATGTAGAGCATCCACTCGCATTTCTAGGTGAACATGATTGCAAACCTTATAATCTTTCATTGAGGATAGATATGCTCCTCTTTTTAGTTATTTAATTGCCCATTCCCATTCAAGACTAAATGTAGCAAGGATATTGAGCTGATCCATAGGTTGTGGGATTTGTTAACTCTGTTGCATGCTGTTCCTCATGTTTAGCATGTTTGTAGTGCTGTGATAACCAAAAGCATAAATTATACCTTCAACAAACTACAGCTACTACTCTCACAATACTTGTTCTGTACACAAAGCAAAAAAGGTCATATAGTTCAGTATGAACTATGCCACAGGAGGTCTACTACTATAGATAAAGTAAAATTTTAAGTCTATAACATATCCTCACAATATACCTAGCGCAAAATACAGTGACAGCAGATTGGCCCTCATGAAAATGACCATGTTTTCATTTCTCTACTTTTTCTTTCCCTTTCTAAAGGTTCCACTCATCAGCTGTCTACCCAATTCCTTCACTACTCAATGAAATATCCTTTCTTCTATCCCCCTTTAGCCTCTTTATCCAAATGATTCCTACTCTGAGCACATTAAACTTTTAATTAAAAGTCATTACTTACTACACCCCACATGGGCTTTGTTGACATTTCTGTTTTCCTCAACTTCTCCCTCAATATTGACTTACTACTTAAAATATGTTCATGTTCACTTGATCACATCATTACAGCCAAGATCTCAGATCTTTGTTTTATTCTATGCATCCTACTGCCGTTTCTCACCTCTGCGTCCTCAGTTTACAAACTGATAACCTATCTCTCAAGTAATTTGACGAATGCCAGTTACTTAATCTATACACGCAAAGAGCAGCACCATAGATTTCCCTTTAGACCTTTTGTATTTTCATCTCCTTAGAAAACTACAAAGTCATCAACCACCATCACTTTACCATTGCAACACTTAACACTGTGATGTTAAGTCAGTGGTCCATAAGCTTGAATGCATGTTGCAAGCCACAGGTATTACTATCCATTGTCAGATGATTTGATTGCTTCAAGCAGTACTGTATTGCTGCTCCTTCTTCTTGGTTAAAAGTTTAAATGAACAATAGTAGTCTTTACAGGTCTAATTATTAAAACAAATAAAAGCAGTATACATTTAAAATCACTGTGCACAATTTAATGATTTAGTGCAGATTGGAAGCAAATTCTCCAGATCAATTTCTGCAATTTTCAATGATTCAAGTCAAAAGCCACTTTAGACTTGGTTTGGCGTAAGTAATTTTTGACACTTTTTAAAAATCAAATGGATATAAAAATTCTGTTTACCCATACAGGAATGCATTGAATTTATCAAATGAACTCTTCATAAGTTCCTATTCATTAGTTTGAAGAGAAATACTATTATTGATTATGCAAAGTGTAAATTAGCAATAAATTACCTACAAACCAAAGTGCAACAAGGCTTCAAATTAAAGTCTCATAAATATGTTGCAAGGCTCTGTCTTATAAGAACAAAATCAGCTCCCCTGAGCCTGCAGTGAAAAGAAAATGGATGCAGTGCTTATTTGCAAGAGGCTTATCTCTCATGCCAAACGTGACTACAATAAAGAAACAAGCTTAGCCTATTATTGAAGTCCACAATAATAGCCTGACATGCAATTGTTCTTCTTGTCAACGTATGTAGATTAACTAATCTATTTGAGAAAAATAAATACTACAATTGACATTAATAATATTAAACATCTTAAAAGTACACCCTAGAAAGCAGATATTGTTGGCGTACAGGTCAATATAATGAACATATAATTCATTCCCAACATGACTTTCTTCAGGGACTATGTCATATCTCAATTCTGATTTGTTTGATTCAGTGTGGATTAGCTTATTGATTGTTTATTCTTCTATTTATCTGTACAAACAGGCAATTAATGCCTTGTTGTTTAAATAAAAAAAACTGAGGCTTCTTGTCCACTGGCAGTATTAGCAGCTGGAAAATGTTTTTCTGGGAAGTACACCAACAGGTTTTCTAAAATCCTACAGCAAAAGGTCATTGGTGATTTGTTCAGAATGAACTTTTCAAAATTATGCTAAAATCAGATAGTGATACTCTGCTGACTAAATGGATCTGAAAAGTTCCTCTGTTCAATAGTTGGAAAAATTACATCTTCCAAATTTGTTGATGATAGAGCCAACATTTTTCATTTCTATTACCTACTGTGGCAAGGATAGAAAAAATAGAAAAGTGAGAAAGGCTTCTACATTTTTTTGTTGTTAAGCAGGCAAAATACTGAGTAAATAGCCCAATGAACTTGGATTGTTTTGTAATATTAGATTGACTACTTATTGGAACGTTTTTGAAGGCTATTTATTTTTGCATACAGATTCTACATTTACATACAGTAAATGTGCCCTTGCTGTCAATGATGATGTTCCTTCGGAGATGGAAGGCAGCTTCTCTGGAGAAAGATCTTCCGCTTGATCACACAAAAACAGTTTCAACACAGCAGTATTCAATTAGCACACACACTTCTCGTTACCCATTGATCTATGCATCTGTGTGTTCAGCCTCAAATCCAAATCAGCTTTACCCCATTGACTCATTGGGTCTGATTGCATGGTCTTTTGCAGTAAACAGAGATTCATACTGCAATGATATCTGCGTTTTGTCATCTGAAGGTAAGTCTATTTCCCTGGACCCCACAGATAATGAGGATTTGATATAATAGCCTGCAAAGGTCAGAAGGTTTTTATAACCTGTCCAGTTGAGTTTGGTCTAGTATACAACCTTCTTCACTGTGGGAGGCTTGAGATAGTGCAGGTATACAGTAAAAACATCTTTGGAATAGAACAAATTTTATTCTCTGTCTTCAAACATAATTTTGTTAAAGCAATATTCAGCAGTAAACGAAAAGACTGCATCACTTGGAAGAATTGCATTAGCCTTAAACTTACAGAAAAAGCTGATTTAAACAGAATTTGGTTAACATTTAGGAGGCTAAACTGCAGTGATTCAAACTCTTTCCAATTCACTAAAAATGCAGACAGAGCCTTCAAAACAAACCTGAAGCCAGAAGCAAATGGGGCATTTCTACTAAAACTATACAGCAGCTCATTACACATTAAAATGGTGAGAGAAGTTTAATATCATTTTTGATTCTCTCCAGAACTGACCAGGATATTTAAGCATTCAAAGACGAAGATTGTTGGTTACATAAACTCTGTGGACAGCTAATTTTCATGCTCTATCTTTGGAAATCTTGTTGAATTCTAAGGCAACAGACATTTTATCTTACTTTTGAAGATGTGGAGTCACATTCTTGACAAATCCAACCATAGCCAGTCTGTTTAGGAGACTTCTTCAGTGGTGGGTCAAGGCAGCCAAAGTGGTAACAGAGTCTACATTCGTCACATCTAAACAGGAAAATAAATTTCAGATAAAGTTAGCATTATGATCCAAAGAATTAAATCTATATATTATGTAATAGGAGGCTCTTGTCCAGATGGTTGCACAAACAACATTTTGGAGTGGAGACAGAAAGTAACAAGTTTATGAAACTATGACAGCCGTTAACTACTCCTCTCCTCCACCTACCCTATCCTATCCTGGGTCCATCCTTGCCAATGAAATCTTCAAGGTGAAGAACCTGAGTCAATTCTTACTTTAAGAATCTGGGATGTGAATAACTGCTTCACCCTTCATGAACACCAAATCAATGCTGGAAACATTTAGCAGATCAAACAGCTATGGAGAAACAGTTAACTCTGTTTCTCTCTCCACAGATGCAGCTTGATTTGCTGAATGCTTCCAATCTATACAATTATTTCAGATTTTCAGCATCCACACGATTTGGTTTTTGGTTAAAATCAATTTTCGGCCTTCTAAAGGAACTAAGTTGATGTAAACTTCACTTTATAGGTTTACACCAGAAAACATGGTGACTCAGTAAAATGGAGATGAGACCAATTCTGTTAAATCATTATCTCTAAGATGCAAAAATAATGCTGGACCACTGTGCCATATTATGTAGATGTGGACTGAATTTCAGAGTATGGAGATCTTGAATACATACTATTTGCTTATTTTCTTTAATACTGTTCATTTGCCATTGCATGTAATTAAATATATATTAAACAGTTCATACTATTCTAGGTATTGATAACTCAATGTGTGTATACAACTGTTGTTTTGAATGGACAGAGTACTTAACTAATAAGTCACTTTCAATCTTTCAATGATTTACATCTGGCACAAACTTTGTGCAGATGGTATAAGCCTGACAGATTCCAAGGAAACTGCATTCTGAGTATACAAATAGAAATGTCACAGATTGCAAGCATCACAGATTGTCTTCTATTCCGATGTTTCATAAAGACGACAGCCTGCACCACTGGAACACAGGAATACAGAAACAAGAGTAGGCCATTCAACTTGTCAAGCCTGGCTTGCCATTGAACTATTCACATTAACCTGGAACTATATTAAAACTAATTAACCATTTAATATTACCATGTGGAATTCTGTCATCTTGGCAAGGCCCGTAGAAAAGTGAATAGATCTGTGACCTATTTAGGACACATACTAATTTCAAAATTGAAACAGCTAATATTGCTTTATCAATCTGCTTCTCCTAAAATAATGTCTTTAAACATGCTACATGAATACCAGCATAGAAAGGTGTAACATTTATTTTTGTATGTTGAAGAGTGACAGTACAGTAACTGCAGTGATTTGGGCAGATTTAATTTCCTAACATGAAACAGCTCATGTATTCATTACTAAGTTAAATGGTATTTCACAGACATTATCTTTTAATTAAACACATTTTCAAGAACCTACATTATTTTCCACTTGATAAACTCTAGAGATACAAGGTAAAGTTGCCATAGTCCTACCAGTCAAAGGGTTGTTCTTTCATTCAAGAGTTTGATGACCAATGGTGGTTTAACCAGAGGGTCACGCTGTTGGCATCGTAAACCGGCTGTCTAGCCAAATAGTTAACTGACTCTATAGTGCTTTGAATTACTCACAGCTAACTGTATTTAAAAAACAACCTCAGAATTAAACATTATGGAAAATAGAATGTCCTCAAATAACATTCTAAAAGGATAGTTTAATGAAGCAGCGTTAATCTTTGTGACTAAATTAGTCACGTATTGAAAACTGCAGAGAGAGATAAAATTTGTCTATCCTCTGCTTATAAAACGATACCTATACTCTTCTATACTTAAGTGACCTTAATACTTCCAATTCACTTTACTCTTCTGGTGTACTATTTCTTGTCCAGGCCAATAAAAAAAAAATTCAGAACAATGAGCAGTATGTTATGTGCTAATATCAAGTGATAATTTTGATTTTGCAATATAATCAGGTAACAGACAACTGGTAAGAAATCAATCATATTTTACTTAATAAAAACCATGATGTCAAATTCATTAGTTCTTAGACAGTCTCAGTCTCATCAGCTCACCTGCAAAACAGAGTGAAATCTTGGTAGAAAGACATTGATTCCACTAAGGACCTACTGAGCATATCCATGACATACATGTCATATTAGCTTATTCATGTGAAGGAAAAAAAAAGCTGACCAATTGTCAACGGAAATGGTTTTCAGTTATTCATTGCTTAAAAATCACAGCATCAATTGATTAGGTGAATCAGATCTTTCCAAAATTTCTATATGAAAATGATAAAATATGTAGAAATATGGTGGCATTGTGGTAATGTCACTGGACTAGTAATCCAGAGGCACTGACTAATGTGCCAGAGATATGGGGTCAAGCCACTCAGTTCAATGGTCATCTTCTTCTTTGGCAGTCCCTTGGGACAAAGGATGACTTCCACTCCAGAACTGAAGGTCCTCAACTGCCCAAATAGTTCAATGGTGGATTTGCACATGCTGACACAGATGGGGATTAGGGATGCTTCCCAGGCTGGGTGGGTAGGATGTTCAGGTTCTGCATGATCTTCTTGCTGTCTACACTTTGACTCCATCTGGGCCTGTCAGAGAGGCTGGAAATGGTTGGCACTGTCGAAACTACAACTTTCCAGCTTGGCAGTCTAAGACAGGAATTTCTTGCGTGTCAGTGAGGACAGTGCATTTTCTTTAAGGGAGGCTCCATAAATATTCTTGAAGCGTTTCTCTGCCACCAGTAAGCACTTGCCACGATGAAGCTTGGATTGGGGAGTTTGTTTTGAAAGTCTTCTGTGAAGCATGTGAATTTTTAAGCTTGCCCAACCCAGCTGATCAATCGTAATCGATGCCTTGATACTGGAGACATGGCTTGAGACAGGACACCGATACTGGAGCATCTATTTTACTCGTGATCTGCACATTTTGTGGAGGTATTGTGGTAGCAATTCTCTTGGGATTTGAGGTGCCTGCAATACATTGTTCATGTCATCAATGCACACGGGAGGGCAGGAAACACTGCTGCCTGGTAGCCCATGAACTTCGTACCAGGTTTGAGGTCAATGACATCAAACAATCTCAGCCAGTCAAAAGCTGAACTCTCACACCGCAGATGATATCGAAGCTCATTGTCAACATTGGTTCTTGTAGAAAGGTGGCTTGCAAGTTTTATAAATTAATCATACTGACCAGTGGCTCACCATGGACTGTGATTATGAACACTGCACAGCCATTTAATAAGGCCCCTTCTCTCATGCACCTGAAACCCAAGCCTTGAGTCAGTGTTGATGTCTTCACTTAAGTGTGTGTACATGCAAGTGTTGTCTATCTACTGTAGCTTGATGAGAGATTGGGATGATCTTGGATTTATTCTGCAGTCAACGTAGTTCGAACAGCTTCTCACTTACCCAATAGATAAGTTCTATTTCAGTAGGTGGCTTCACAGATACGTAGTGGTGTGCCAAAGTAGGTGGAGAAGGATGCTGGTGCAATGACACAGCCTTGCTTGAGAAAGCTTGCACTTATATGGGCCTGTGTTGATGTGTTGTTGAGGATTATGATTCGCAGTGTCATGCAGCAGGTAGAGGATAATGATAAATTTCTGCAGTCAGCCAAGCTTTCTTGCTTTTCATGTTTATACTTCATATTTCCAATTTAAGACTTTAGCTTTTGTAGCCACTTTTGATACTTGTTCTTTGGGACAATGGCCTCATTTTGATCATCAGAACTTATATTCATGAGACAAATGGTCAATTGCAACATAGCTATGCTACATTTTATTATGAGATTCTTGCTTTCTCATGACTTTCTATAACAACTTTACAATCTGCAAATGTGATCCATACCTAGAAAACTTGAAAACTGTACCCAAACAATCTGACCCCCATGCTGTACAATTATTTTCTCACCCTTACCAATAGCTTTTCCTGGGATTCTACACTTTTAAGCCCCTCCATATACAATAAACCATGGTTCCCTGATTAAAACTTGTTTCCAATGGCATTACATTACATCGGTGGCTTGTCAAAATCTTTGAGACTTAGGCTTTCATTGAAACCAATCTGCTTCCAGCAGCATGTTCAAATGCTCAAAATAGGTAGACCTTATTGAATTACCATCCCAATCTGGCATCTGATCATTTATTACTGACAGAGCATGAGGATTTCTGACAAAAAAATAATTGATACGGATTATGGCCTCTGACCATTTGCAGTGTGCATTAACATGTATGCTACTGTAGAAGATAATGTATAATTGTGGCAGATCAGCCAAACTGTATGAACCATTTTGTCTATTATGTAATTTCCTTTACACATGCCATTGCTAAAAGGGCTTTCTACTGCTGTGTTCATAATAATTATACTCAAATTTGCACACACTCCTCAAACTTTATGGTTAGCAAATTCACCCCCTATAATTAGTGAGAAACTTTGCTGGTGATATACAAGCTTTAAGATGAGTTAATTAGTGGCTGATTTAGTCTGGATATCTGAATTTTCAGTTGCTGTTTCTCGGAGTAAAAACAGAGGCCTGCCTCAGAGGTGTCTTGTATGCATTGGGAGCTGTTCAGTGCAAGAGTCTCAAGGGTTAATGTTTATTTATGAGATCTGGTTTATCTTTTTATTTAGTAATTAAATATTCCACTTTAAGTTAAGAAAAGAGAAGTTTTATTGCAGCCTGAAATAAGGGGTATACAAGATCCAAAATAAATTTCAGCATGTTATTAGTAGATTGTTTAATCCATTATCTAAAGCTAGAGTCAGTTATTTTCAGCAAAAATAAAACAAGGCTTCCCTCAGTGATACTTTAGTTGCAAGTTTGTAAATTGGGAGATTGAGTACAAGGGAGTGGCAGGGACGGGGAGGTGCTCATGTTCCCTTCTTTTAGTCTTCTGTAGTTTGTTCTTAATTTGGCTCAGTGGAAGAAGCTGACCCGTGAGTACTGGCACATTTTCTACAATTCTAGTTTAACAACTGGCTTTTAAGGTTATAGGATGACATATCAGGTTGGCCAAGTGTGGTATGTGTGAAGTTATGGACACACTGTGTCCCCCAGATAAATGCATCAACAGGAAATGTTACCCAATTCACAAGCTTGAGCTCTATGTAGAGTTACAGTTGTGCATCATGAGGGAAAGGACTATGTGGTAGCAGGTTTAGGGAGGTGGTCACACCACAAATTACCAAGAAAATGGCTGGCTGCCAGGTAATCGAAGAAAACTAGTCATCCAGTACAGGAGTGCACTGCGTATATGTTGCTTTCTAATCTGTGTACTATTTTGGATATTGGTGAGGGTCATGGTCTTCAGGAGAATGCAGCCCAATTAAAGGTGGTGACACTGCAGTGGTTCAGCTGTACTGGGAGTGGGGGAAAAGAATGGAAGAAAAATAGTGATAGAGCATTTCCTAGTTAGGGGATCAGACAGGTGTTAATGGCTACAGAAACACAACTCCCTGGCATCAAGGAGGCAATATACTGTCCTGAAGTATGTTCTGGCAAGGCTGAAGGCCATTTTTCTTCAGGAGGGTGAGCAATCAAAGGCTGTGCTTTACATTGTTACTGAGTAACTGGGAATGGGGATTAGCTCCTAAAAGCAACTTTCAGGGATCTAAGAGGAAGATTGAAAGGCAGGACCTCTAAAGCAGCAGCCTCAGGATTATTCGGAGTCTCACAAACTAATGAGCAAAAATAAAAGAGAATCAAGGAATTGAGCAAGTGGTGAGAAAGCTGGTGTGGGAGTGAGTGTCAGATTTCTGGTGTTTTGGGGTTGGTTCGGGGGAAATGTGGGGCCTGTACAAAAAAAAGGGGGCAGCTACACTGCTTGGAGTGCATTATAAATCCCAATTATTGGTGACAGTGTTATAGCAGTAAATACAGAGGTAAATTTCAGAGTGCATAAACAGTAGGGCATTTCCTACTACCCAAATATGAACTGGAATACCAACAGTGGGAAAGGCACAATGAACACAAAATACTTAATGTATTCAAAAAGAATGTTTTTTTAGCCAGCATGTAGCAAGTCTAATGAGGGAGGCCTCAATGCTAGATTTAAGATTTAGGAAATAAAGGGTGACAAGTGAACTAAGTAGCAATGAGTGACCATATAGTGATCATAATACTTTGATTTAATATAATTATTGAAAGGGACAAAGATAGAACAAGAGTAAAAGTTCTAAATTGAGGGAAGGCAAACTTTACAAAGCTGAGAGATGACCTGACTAATGTAGACTGATTATAGCTATGTGAATCAGTATAGACATTCAAAAGCAAGATTCAATGAGCACAGTGTAGGTGTGTACCACATAGAAAAAAGGTGGTACTGCCAAATCTAGACCACCCTCTTTATCCAGAAACATGCAGAGTAAGATAAATCAGAAGAGAGAGCTATGACAATCTCAAAGAAATACTTAGGAAGCTTAGACCGAAAAAAGAAATTGGAAAGTGAAGATAGAATATGATAAAGTATTGGGTGGTAAAATTAAGGAAAATCCAAAGGTGTTACCTTAGTACACAAAGAGGAGAGGATAACTAATACATGGGTAGAGTTTATCAGATGTAGATGGTAATTTGTGCATGAAAGTAGATAATACGAGCAAAATTCTTAATGAATACTCAGTTTCTGTCCTCGCAAAAAAGGACAATGCAGAGATTCCAGTTAGAGAGGATGAAATGAGGCTAAAATAGGCATAATGAGAACGGAAGTACTGGAGAGATTGACCTTCTGAGGACGGGTAAGGCACCAGGGCCACGTGACTTCCATGCTAGGTCGTTAAAAGCCAGGTAGGAAATAGAAAATGCTCTGAAGGCCACTTTGTAATCCTTATTAGATACTGCAAGATTGAAGGTCTGAAAAATATTGTTACCTTTTTCAAAAAGGATGCGAAGAGTAGGGCAAATAATTTTAGGCTTGCTAGTCTGACCTCAGGTGGTTGGCAAATTGTTAGAATCAATATGGAGAGATAAGATTACATGCTACTTGGGGAGGCACAGACTAATCAGGAATAGTCAGCATGGTTTTAAGGAATGTCTTATTAACAACTCAATTGTTTTAAGAGGTAACAAGTAGGATTGATGAAGGTACTGCAGTAGATACTGTCGACAGGAATTTAAGTAAGGCATTTGACAAAATGTCATAAGGAAGACTGCAGAAAAAGCCCATGGGATGCAGAAGAATGCAACAAGTTGGATCAAAAATTAGAAGAGTCACAAGAAACAAAGGATGATGTTCGACAGACGTTTTTGTGAATAGAAAGCAGTTTCCAAGTGGCATTCCAAGTGGCTCAATGTTGGGTCCCTTGCTTGTATATATTCATGATTTAGATTTAAACATGGGAGACATGATTGGAAAGTTTGCAGACAACACAAAAATTGTCCAGGTAATTGACAATGTAGAAGATTGATGTTGACTGCAGAATGATATCAGTGCTTGATTGAGGGTAAAATTGGCAAATGGAACTCAATCCAGAGAAGTGCGATGCTATGTATTTGAAAAGAGCAACAAAAAAGGGAAGACAAGGGAATAAATAGAAGGGTATTGAAAAATGCATGTCCACCGGTCCGTAAAGATGGCAGGGCAAGTTGGTAAAGGCAGCATATGGAATTCTTTCCTTCATTGAGTGAGGTACTGAATACAAAGGAAGGTGTGATGTTGGAACTATAGACATTCATTAGGCCACAGCTGGAGTTGTGCATACAGTTCTAGTCACATTACAGGAAGAAGATAATTGCTTCAGAACTACAGAAAAAATTTACAAAAATACTGACAGGGCTTGAAAATTGCTATGAGTAAAGATCAGAAAGGCCGCATCCACGCTAATAGAATAACTGATTCTAACTATTTTACAAGGAATGACTACTGTTTTTAAAGATTGGAGATTCACTCCCAAATCTGAAATAGTTAAAACCCTCAAATTCTTCAGCTTTTTCTGATCTTTGTCCCTCAGATTCTAGGTAGCACATTAGCCAATCTATTCCATACACTGTAGACATATTTGTACTAATACCACACAATTAAAAGATTCTGCCACCAACACATTCATCACTGGCCTGAGTGGTTTTTTGGCCCAAATTCCTTTCATTTCTCAGACGTGTCACAAGTATTTTTGTCCTCCTTTCTCTTCATAAAAACTTTTCATTCGCACCGTTGCCTGTGATGTCTATCTAGGCTGTCCCGTCAGCTTGCCAACATTGCGCCATCCATCTTCTGTTGTCTGGATGATTGCCCCATTTGCACAACAAACACTACTGGAAAGGAATGTTTGCCAAAGAATTTTTTGGTGCTTCCAACTTTGTTCTAGGAATGTGCATCTATTTGCAAATTTAACTCCCACTGAAATTAGAAGTCTGTTTAAATTCAGTATTTTGACGCAGTCTAATAACTCAAACGCCATCACCGACGTAGGAATTTCCTGCTGATTTCCGGCAGTCTTTCGTGCAATCCACGAAATTCCATTAAGTATTCTTCTATGGAAGATCTTCACGTTTTCTGAATTTGTCAACATCTGACCATGCCTCATAAGCAGTTATTAAATCATCTTGATATAAATTTTATTCAAAAAAGTTAATAACTTATTCAAATCTTTATCCATGTCCAAATTATCAGGCTCCAAATCTGGGGGAAAAAAGATGCTTTGCACTTATGTTGGTTTTGAAAGTTTGTGAAGTGCCAAAGCTATACATGGTTTCTTCTTTGGTAAAGCAATCCGGTTCTACATGAAAGGCTTGTGCTTTCACAGGTCACAAAATTCGTATTCAGGAACGGGAGTATGTCGCCACACCCTGAATTTTAGCTCAATAAACAGAGGAATGGTATGAGGCTATTCATCCCATCATTCCCATTTCAAGTTAAATCATTGATCAGTTTTTCAACTCCTTTTATCCATTTTTGCTCCATATGCCTCAGTGGTTAGAAATCTATCAATTTGAGTTCTGAGATTTGTGCTAGAATTGCCTACTGGAGTGGCAGTGTAAATTGGGTACAAATGAGAATTTGGTACACAGGAGGAAGCGGTCCGAAATGCTTTTAAACAAAGTTGCAACAATAAATATTGCAGACATTGGCATAGATGTTGACCTTAGATAAAGATGAGGTTATCCACATTGGTAGTGAAAACAAGAAGGCAAATTATCTGAATGGCGATATGTTGGGAAAGGGGGAAGTGCAACAAGACCTAGGTGTCCTTGTAGGCAAGTCGTTGAAAGCATGCAGCTGTAACAGCAGTTGAAGACGACGAATGGTATGTTGGTCTTCAGATCGAGGACATGCAAGTACAGGAGCAGTGATGGCTTGCTGCAATTGTACAGGACTTGGTGAGACCACACCTGGAGGATCGTATGCAGTTCTGATGTTCTTTTGAAGAAGGATGCTCTGGCTATGGAGGGAATGCACAGAAGTTTACCAGACTGATTCCTGGGATTGTAGGACTGACTCATGAAGGGAGACAAGAAAAGTTTAGAAGAAAGAGGGTGGGAGGAGATCTCGGAAACTTATACAATTCTAACAGGACTAGACACAGTAAACGCAGGACGGGCCTTCCCAATGACAAGAGTCACAGTTTAAGGGTATAGGGTAGGACATTTAGGATTGATATGAAAAGACATTTTTTTTATCCAGAGTGTGGTGGGCCTGTGGAATTCTGTGTCACAGAACGTGATCGAGGCAAAAACATTGAATGTTTTCAAGAAGAAGTTGGATATAGTTCTGAGGGTTAAAGGGATCAAATAATATGGGGAGAAAGCAGGAATAGGGCAATGAGTTGGATGGTCAGCCATGATCAAATTGAATAGCACAGCAGGCTCAAAGGGCTGACTAGCCTACTCCAACTCTTATTTTCTATGCTTTAAAAATTCCACCAAAAATAGGGGTTGATACATGCTGAGCACAGAAATAATTTCACTATACATTTCAAATTCTTTCATTCCTTGATAATGTTTTAAGTGTGGCAAAACTGTCACACAAAGGTCTAACAGAATACAGCTCTAATACATCTCTCAAATCTGTGTCAGTTTACGCAATTAGCAATAACTCGAAACTACATTTCCCCCTCTGCCATGGCAGCAGTAAGGCACAAACCTTGGCCCATTGAATGCAAGGGGAAAAAACCTGGCAAAGCTAATTGCTACTTATTATGTCTCTCAAACTTATTGCTAAAAATAATGCATATTAAGGTGATAAAGGCATAATACTAGGTGACTTCAATCAACTCAACAGATGTCAGCCTTAGTAGTACCATGATTAAACGGAGACACCAGTCTCATTTCAAATTCCACTGAAGATACATAAGCACATTATCTAGCCTGACTACTCAGTACAGTACTGAAAGAATGCTGCATTGTCAGATACACTATCTTTCGGATGAAATATTAAACTGAAACCATGTGCCCCTTCAGTTGAATGCTCAAAGATTCCAAGGCACTTTTTTTTTTTTTTTACTTAAGAAAAGGGAAGTAGAAAGGTTCCCCTGATGTCTTGTCAAAGGCAGGATCACAGACCTGGGAGGAAATGTTCAACAAGTTGTCTTCAATAGAGTGGCATTGGGAATTTGATAACAGATGGGGAAAAGAGATCTAAACGCTTTAAACCAAGTGGCATTAAAGAAATGCCAAACATGTCAATGCACAAACTTATCTCTGAAGCCTTGGAAACTTCCTCCAAAAATAGCACTTATTTTAATGAGGAAAATAAATGCGAACCACCAGGATGGATGTGGCCAGTTGCGAATATGAAATGTAATAAGAATCCGACGAAAAAGTGATCATCTTGAATTCCCTCAGAAAAACAAACTGTATCTCCTTCTTAATCTGGCCCAGTTATAAGGCAATTAAAGCATGAGATGAGGGGTGAAAAATTGAGGCTGTGACTAAGAAAGGTTCACTAGAATGATCCCTGGTATGGAGAGACTGTCATTTCAGCAGAGGTTAAACAAGTTGGGACTCTCCTCACTAAAGTTTAGAAGAATGAGGGGTGATCTCACAAAAACAGAATGCTGAAGGGGCTTGACAGGGTAAATGCTGAGAGGATGTTTGAAAGGGTATGATAAACCATTCCATATTATTTACACATTTCTGAACCCTCTCCAATTTAATAATATCCTTTTAAGGGCAAGGCGATCAGAACTGTACACAGTAATTCAAAAGTGGCCTCACCAACGCCCTGTCCAACTTCAACATGACATTGCAACTGCTGTATTGAAGGGTCTGACCAATGAAGGCAAATGAGCTAAACGTCTTAACTGTCCTGTCTAGCTGTGATGCAACTTGCCAAGAACTATGTACCTGAATCCCTAGGTCTCTCTGTTCGAAAACATTACCTGGGGCCCTACAATTAACTAAGTCATGCTCTTGTTCATTTTACCAAAATGAAATGCTTCGCATTTATCCAAATTAAACTTCATCCGCCACTCCTCAGTCTATTGGCCCAATCGATCAAAATCCCTTTGTTAACTCAGATAGCATTTTTCACTGTCTACCATACCACTAACTAGTGTCATCCGCAAACTTACTAACCATGCCTCCTAAATTCTCATCAAAATAGTTTCTATAAATTATAAACAACAGTGGACCCAACACCAATCCCTGCAGAACACCACTGGTCACAGGCCTCCAGGAAAAAGAAGGATGGCATTCCCTAC
>NW_025966287.1:422-45766 GCF_021869965.1 Rhincodon typus
ATTTCTCTCCAGAGATGCTGCCAGACCTGCTGAGCTTTTCCAGCAATTTCTGTTTTTGTCTTTGATTTACAGCATCCACTGTCCTTTCAGTTTTTATCATTACTGCTATAATCAAATCCACTTACAATAAAGTACAATCTGCCTTCCTAAATGCTTTCTGCAACTGTCTGTTAGTTTTCAGTGACCTATGAACAAGTCCACTCAGGTCCTTTTGCACTTCAATGTTTCCCAATCTCTCACCATTAAGAATACTCAGCAACTCCATGACTCCTACCAGAGTGGGTACTGTCACTGATATTTTATTCAATTTGCCATGTTCTTGCCCATTCACTCAGCCTGTCCAGATCTTCCATTGAAGTCTCCTTGTATCACCATAATAACACAGACTCCCATCTAATTTTGTGGAAATAACACATTTGGTCACCATCTCTAAGAAATAAATATACCCATGTGAACAGCTGGGGCCCAAGTAATGATCCTTGTGGTACCTCACTAGTTACAGCCTGTCAACATCAGAATAACCCATTATTTCTACTCTCTATATTCAGTCCACTAACCGATCCTCAATCCACCTGAGTATATTATCACTAATTCCACATACCATGTTCAATAACCCTGTGCAGGATCTTATTAAGAACCTTCTGAAAATCCAAATACACCACATCCATGATTCCACCTTATCTACTTTGTTAGTAACATCTTTATAAGCTCTCCAACAATTATGTCAAACATGACTTACCTATCGGAAACCTGTGTGAACCCTACCCAATCAGCTCACTATTTTTTGTGTCCAGTAATCACATCCTTGATAATAAATTCTAGCATTTTCCTAATTACTGACGTCAAGCCATTAGGTTTGTAGGTTTTTGATTTTTCCCTCCCTGCTTTATTAAACAGTCTGCTGACATTTCACAACCTTACAAATTGCAGGCACTGTTCTAGAGTCTACGGGGTTTAAATGATGATCCCTGATACACCTTGACAGCAGGCAGACAGTGTCCAATTTTGGGACCTAGCACTGAAAACCACCCTCCTTTGCTTAAAACTCCTGTGCCAGCAGATGTCCCTGCCACCACTATCCCAGCCCAGCGGTGATCCTCCAGCTGTACCTCAGAGCATTACCAGCAGCAGCCACTGTTCCTTGGTGGCGCTGTCAACAATAAAGTGCTGACAGTTTCCAATTGGTAAGGATTTTGGTCCTTACGGTCTGAAATCCTGTGGGATGCATATAATCATGTGGGACCTCCCTCAAGTGTGCAATGTTGGGCTTCTATTGATTCTTCAATAAGTGCAGGGAGGGACGTACCCCTGTCACAAGTCACAAGTACAAAATTCCAGCTAATGCCATTATTCATAAATGGACATCATTTAATACCCTCCCTGTAGTCATTGTAACAAAGTCAGACAAGTGGACCTCATAGAATTTGAGTTCCCTGATTGGGGCTGTTAACCTGGTCCAATCAGGGAGTCATGGCTGACAGATAAAAACAGGAGTCTCAGATATCCTATTCAGTCTGAGAGCTGATTTTGAGGGAGCTGGATCCACGTGTAAATGAAGGGTCACTTGGTGATGGGATACCGGTCTCTGTGAAACTATTTTAGTGGTGAAAAGAGTGGGATTAATGATATAACCATGCAAAAGTGCCTACTGGCTGAAGCCCAGCTGGGCTCAAAAAGGCACTACAACTGGCTTTATCATTGGAAAATGCAGCAATTGGAGCATATGAGTTGTGGGGTTTTCAAATGGAAGTGGACACCCTTGCCAGGCTGACTGAGTTTGGAGAGCACCACTTTGGTGAAGGCAATTGCATAGCCACTCTCAGGACATATCCTGGACCGAGGAACTCTAGGTCAACTCACAGCAAAACCCCAAAACAAAGCCAAGCATCGGCCAAATGGTTAAAATTTTCTTCAGGATACAGGCTGGCAAGCCATTGTCATTGCTACTGGTATGCAGACTCAAGACAGCAAAAGGGTCCCATTCAACCTAAATTGAGTAAGAGAACTCATAGGCCAGTATCGAGGAGAGTGCACATCCTGGAAAAGCCAACATCTGGTTTGGAACAGTTAAATTGCTTAGCAACATCCAAATCAGAACCAATCAAAATAAACGTTTGGTTAAATGGTCGCCTGGTTCTAATGGAGGTCGATACTGGCACATCTGTTTCAGTGATCACAGAACCAGTCTTTAACAAAATTCACTCTGGACTCCAACCCTTAAGTTTGTGTGAGACGTCAGCTAGATTGATAACCTATACTGGTGAACCTTTACAGATTAAGCGTACAACTTCAGTTCCAGTCGCATATGAGAAGAAACTGGTTCAGTTACCACTGATTGTAGTGAAAGGCCCAGGCCCAAGCCTGATGGGGCAAAATTGGTTCAGAAAGATTCACCTTGATCGGCTCAACATTTTTCAATGAGAAAATGTCTGCCAAAGTGAAGTCCTAATTAAATACGCAGAAGCTTTTCAGGAAGGTCTAGGGACAATCAAAGGAGCCAAAGCCACCTTGTATATTGATCAGGAAACAATTCCATGATTCTGCAAGGCCTGCCCAGTACCACTTGCCTCATGGGCAAAAGTAGAAATTAGGAGGCTGGGAAGCAAGGCAAACGTCAAACCAGTCCAGTTTGCGGAAATGGGCAGCACTGGTCATACCGATTGTAAAGCCCGATTGGGTCAGTTCGCCTTTGTAGGGATTTTAAACAAACAATAAACCGCTTTTCACAGCTGGATAAATAGCCAATCCCTCACATGGAGGATTTATTCACAGATCTGGCAGGGGGGCTGTCCTTCATGCAGCTGGACATGAGCCATGCATACCTGCAATTGTGGTTAGATGAGGATTCCCAGAAATATGCTACAATTAATACCCATAAATAACGGTTTGTACCATTATATGACACAGTCATTGGGGTTACATCAGCCTGTGCAATTTTTCAGCGGTCAAACGAAAACATTTTACAAGATCTAATACAAGATCTATGCTGTTTATCTAGATGACATGCTAATAACAGGGAAAACCAATAACGGGCACTTAGAGAACTTGGGATAGTCCTTAGCCATTTCTCCCAGGGGGTATATGCCTTTTAATGGAAAAATATACGTTCCAGGCATCCCAAGTGACTTATTTGGGCTATAGAGTCAACAAGGCTGGGCTACACCTGTTGGAAGATAAAATGAGGGCGATCAAAGTTGCCCTAGCTTCCAAGTTTGTAATAGAGCTTATGTCTTTCCTTGGGCTGGTGAATTATTATGGAAAGTTCATATGTAGCCCAGCCTCCATCCTGGTATCTCTGCATCAACTCTTAAAAAAAGGGTCAGCCTTGGAAATGGTTGCTTAGCCAAGCCACAGCTTCAGGGAAGTAAAGAAACAGCTATCATCCTGAAAGGTGTTGGCACACTACGATCCCAATTGTGATTTGATATTGACATGCGATGCCTCCCTGTATGACATTGAGGTAGCATGGCCCAATGGTGGGGAACGCCCGATAGTGTATGCATCCAGGACTTTGGCTAATGCAGACCGTGAATGTGCCCAGATAAAGAGGGAAGGTTTGGTGGTCATATTTGGAGTCAGGAAGTCCCACCAATATATTTATGGACATAAATTATAATAGTAATGGACCACATACCCCTACTAGATCTACTTAAAGAGGACAAGACAGTCCCACACATAGCTTCAGCCAAATTCAGCAGTGGGTCTAATACTAAGTGCATACAACACTGTCCAAAAGGCCAAGCAGCAAATGCGGATGCATTGTGCTGCCTCCCACTGGCAGATATACACTGATGGTACTGCAATTCAAAGCATCCATAATGGCTTTAAATTTTTTGGAAACACTTCCAGTCATAGCTGACAATATCAGACTTTGGATGCAGAAAGATCCAGTCCTAGCAAAACTGAAACATCCAGTGTTGATGGAGGAAACCAAAGGGCCGTCACAACCAGAATTGAAAGCCTTTTGGACTCAGAGAGACCAGATCACAGTAGAGGACGGCATGTTATTATA
The DNA here is from genome assembly GCF_021869965.1 of Rhincodon typus. NCBI lineage: Eukaryota > Metazoa > Chordata > Chondrichthyes > Orectolobiformes > Rhincodontidae > Rhincodon > Rhincodon typus. The sequence continues at coordinate 4,435 of NW_025966287.1, forward strand.
GGGAGCAAGAGTGATTGTCCCAAGCAAGGGTCACTGCTGGATAGTGGCTGAACTCCACCAGGGTCATCCTGGGGTTTCCAAAATGAAGATATTGGTCAGAAGTTATATCTGTGGCCAGGACTGGATGCAGACATGGATGTAGTTGGTGCAGCAGTGCCCAGAGCGCCAACAAGGACAAAAATTACTGCCAGCAGCTCCCCCACATTCGTAAAAATGGTCAGCCCTGGACTTGGTTACACGTTGACTACGCAAGTTCTTTCATGGGCTCAATGATCTTAGTCATTGTGGACGTACATAGAGTTCATTTGTCAAACACAGGGATGATGACAGAAAACCTGCGCACATCTTTGACAATACACAGACTCCCAGAAGTGTTGCTCACAGATAATGAACCATCGTTTGCCAGCAGGGAATTTGAGAATTTCCTAAAGTCGAATGGTATTCGACATATAAGGACAGCTCCATACAACTCATCAACCAATGGTCTGGTGGAAAGAGCAGTCCAAACTTTGAAGGCAGGCTTAAAGAAACAGCCTATGCATATACCTGTCACTAGATACCAAATTGTCCTGGTTCCTATTTGATGACAGGACCAAACCCCATGCAACTGCAGGGATAGCTCTAGCAGAGTTGGTGATGGGGAGAAGACCCCGCACCAGGTTAAGTCTGATCTTCCTGGACCTGGGCAGTGGGGATGGTAAAACAGCATCAGGAATGCCAAGCTGGACACAAGACTCCACTAAGCGAAAGAGATAGCTCACTTTGGGGGACAAAGTTTGGTGCAGGAACCATGGGAATAGCCTGTGTGGGTGAGAGGCATGGTCAATGAGAGGTCAGGTCCAGTGTCATATAAAGTTTGGACAGGTGCAACGGTCCTGAACAAGCACGTGGACCATATGAAAGCTGCAAACTCACAAACGGTGGGGGAGCAAAACATGCCTGTCTCCTTGACAGCCTGCCCACTGTTCCGAACTTGTGGGTTCTCCTTCTCCATCAAACGTTGAAGATATATTGGAAGCTGAGATGGACACAGTAGATGTTGCTGCCTCAATGCCTTTGCCATCTGGAGAAGAGAATGAATTCCTTCCAAGATGCTCCAGGTGTAGGATGTGAGCTACTGTGCATTCCACGCCATCTGTATTGGAGGCAGAATTGGAGGAACATGGCACAGAGCTAAAATGCCCCAGGAGAAGCTACAAGAAAAGAACTGGCCAATGTCCTCAGACTTAGAGGGGGAGGGATGTAGAAGTTGTAATGAAGTCAGCCAGGTGGCCCTCATAGAATGCGAGTCTCTGGATTGGGGCTGTTAATCTGACAAATAAGAACAGGAGTGTCAGACACCCTGCTCTCTCTGAGAATTGGTTCTGAAATGGATTAGTGTCAATGACTCTCCATGTGTAAATAAAGGCTGACTTGATAATGAATACTGGCTTCTGTGGATTTATTTCACTCCCCCATGACGCTATGGTGGAGGGTATGAGGGATGGGGATGTGCAGAATCAAGCTGTGTCCCACTGTCAATGAAGGCCCTTGATTGGTAAATGAATGCTCAATGCCTTGTTCTGCCACAGCACTCAGTTGGGTGTGTTCACTTCAAATGGACTGCAGCGGTTCAAGAAGGCAGTTCGCCACCACCTTCTCAAGGACAACTAGGAACATATAGTCTTTTCTGTTCTTGCAGATTTTATGAGTCTGAATGGATGTAGGTCCTTGCTGAGGAATCAGGAATAAGAGACAATCTTATCACCACTCTTTGACATTCAATGGTGTTACCATCACTGAATCCCCCATTGACTAGAAACTCAACTGGACTTATCACAAGGTGGTGGGTCAGAGGTGGGAAGTACTGCAGCGAGTAACTCACCTTCTGACTCGCCAGAGCCTGTCCACTATCTACAAGATACAGGGAGCGGCTGGATAGGCTGGGCCTTTCTTTCCCTGGAGCATAGGAGGCGGAGGGCTGACCTATTAGACATTTATAAAATCATGAGGGACAAAGATAAGGTGAGTAGCCAAAGTCTTTTTCCCAGGGTAGGGGAATTCAAGACTAGAAGGCATAGGTTTAAGGAGAGAGGGAAAAGATTTAAAAGGGACCTGAGGGTCAGCTTTTTGACACAGAGGGTCATACATGTATGGACCGAGCTGCCAAAGAAAGTGGTAGAGATAGGTACAGTTACAACATTTAAAAGACATTTGGACAGTACATGCATAGGAAAGCTTTAGAGGTATATGGGCCAAATGCAGGCAAATGGGCCTGGTTCAGTTAGAAAATCTGGACAGCATGGATGAATTGGGCTGAAGGGCCTGTTTCTGTGCTATATGACTCTATAATGAATCCTGGTCAGGCCAATGATGCCCACATCCTGGGAGCGAATGAAAACACTCAGCACCTGATTGAGAGGAATGGCATTATAGAATCAAGCAGCAGCCAACAGATACTGTGGCTCAACTCGTCCGCACTGACCAGACATCCCAATCTGACCTAGTCCTGTTTGCCAGCTTTTGGCCTATATCCCCCTAAACCCATTCCTATTCATGTGCCCATCCAGATGCTTTTTAAATGTTGTAATTGTACCAGTCTCCACCACTTCCTCTGCAGCTCATTCCATACACGCACCATGCTCTGTGTGAAAATGTTGTCCCTCAGCTCTTTTTTAAATCTTTCCCCTCTCACCTTAAACTTATGCCTTCTAGTTTTGGACTCCCGAAGGAAGGATGCAGCTCATTGAGCTTGCTATAGACCACTCCCCTTACCTGTGATCCCTCCTACCATCACTCAACTGTAGCCTGTGTTCCTCTGTCATCCTGGACCTTGGGAGGGTGCATTACCAGCAGCAGCATCTGGTGGTGCTGCTGAGCAATGAATGAATTATTTAGCAATGAGCAGCTGGACCTCTGCCCTTGGGGATCTTGTGCCTGGGGAAGACCCTGCCACCGCCCAGTTAAATGCCAATAATGTGGCAGGTCTTCCTGAAAAGACACAACACCAAACTTTCACCGGCTCTCTCCAAAACAGGCAAGACTGCCATCACCTACAATAAATGTTCCCAATCTATCCAGTACTCACCCCAATGCCCTAGAAACTCCTGCTTTGGGCTTTGGGTGAGGTTGCACTCCAGTGCTTCCCCAGACCTAACAAAATATGCCAACGCTGGAAACTGAGGCAGGGCTCTCAACACGTGACTGTGCCACCATTTTGTTTCTTGCCCACTGCCTCTATTCTAGTCTGTCAAAATCCAGCCTTGAGTTTGTTTCTTGTCTGACCTTCACTGAGCTACATTGGTGCCCTTCACTGCCTCAAAGTTAAAACTCTTTGGCATCATCTGTAAATCTCCCTTTGACCTCAGTTTGCCCTACAGCCCTGTAGCTCTCATGAACTCCACTCCTCAGAATTATACGTTTATACCAATTCCAAACTGACACTGGCCTGTGGGCCTTCAGCTACTTCCTTCATGCTCTTGAGAATTTCCCTCCTAAACCTGTTGCTTTCTCCCTCTTGCTGGTTGTAAATGGCAAAACCACCTCAATATCCTCTGCTCTAACCAAACTTTCGACATCAACTCACTCCTTTTCAGTTTCCGTGTCTGTTTCCCTATGTATCCATGTGAAGCTTTATACTGTTAAAATCACTACAAAAATGCAGATTGTTCTTCCTTAGCAGCATCACTCCCCATATTTCCCAAAGAAATCAAAAGAATTTAAATTAGAAAAGGAAGTATTTTCTCTAAAATAGGTTGGTTTTGAGCAGCCTTTGGTGATTGCTTCTGTCCCCTTGTTAATAAGAACATATCTCTAGTTTATTTGAAAGAGATTCTTACCTTTCTTGTGTAACATTGGCTTTTGCTACATTTGCACAATTTTTTTAAAATTGGTGAGGATTTTGCCTGCACCATTTCTATTAAGGTATGCCCCATATTAACAATGTTATACACAAAATCCACCTTCTAATACTCCTTCAGGACTTTTGGCAATGGTTTTAAATTAGTGCTATCCATTTACTAACTCAACAATCTATGGAATGTTTTTTTCCCTTTTAAATTGCCAAAATTTTGACACACAATACTGGGTGGGTTATTTAATTTATCCAAGGCTGAATTGGATAGAGTTTTTGATAAATAAGGGAATGAAGGGTTATTAATGACAGGTGAAGTGGGAAACTATCAAGATGCATCAGTTAGTTCATTTGCATTTGTTCAGAGGATCTGGTAAGGGCAGTAGTTTTTGATCATCCTTAATTTTCCTTGTACCACTGCTGTTTGTGTTGTGTACGTAACCCCTAGTGCTGTTAGGGAGAGAGTTTCAGGATTTTGCCACAACTACACATGAAAGAACAGTGATATCATCACCTTTGGCAGTTCCTCGCAGATGAGAATGACTCTCTTCCACTCTCAGGGCGAGTCTGTAGGAGTCTGTACAGTCCGGTGCAGTTTCTGCAGACGCTGCTGCACTTGGGGCAGGTGGTGGTCACAGAAAGGGGTGGGGAGGGCGATATTGATGTGACAGCACACTCCTTATGCTGTTTTCACCCGGCTTCCATTCTTTCCCGAGGGCAAGTCTTGAAGTGTTTGACACCTTCCCAGATGCTCCTCCTCTGCTTTGGACAGGCTTGGGCCAGTGATTCCCAGGTACCCCTGGGGAATGCCACACTTCCCCAGTGAGGCCTTCAGGGTATCCGCGAAGCACTTCCTCTGTCCACCTGGGGCTCACATGCTGTTTCAGAACTGGGAGTACAGCACCTGGTCAGGGAGTCTTATGTCAGTCATGTGGACGATGTGCCCAGCCCATCACTACTGCTCAAGGGTGGTCAGTGCCTTGATGCTGGGGATGTTGGCCTGGTCAAGGATGTTACTGTTAGTGCATCTTTCTTCCCAGTGGATTTGTAGGATCTTCCATGGGCAGTTTTGGTTGTACTGCCCCATTGCCTTAAGGTGTCTGCTGAAGACAGTGACATAGTTCCTAATCCCAGATTGTGATTTGGAGGGGAATGTGAGGAAAACATATTTTATTCAGCAAGTGATCAGGGTCTGGCATACAATGCCTGAGAGCATGGTACACACTAGTAGTATTATTGCTAGATCATTAATTCAGAGACCCAGGTAATATTCTGGGGACCCAGCTTCAAATCCTGTCATGGTAGATGATGGAATTTGAATTCAATGACAATCTGGAATTAAGGATCTAATGATGACTATGTAAACCATTGTTGATTGTCAAGGGGAAAAATCCATCAAGTTTACTCATGCCTTTTAAGGAAGGTAACTGCTGTCATTACCCATTCTGGCCTACATGTGACTCTAGACCCACAGCAATAGTGGTTGTCTAGGGATGAATAATAAATGTTGGCTTGGCCAGTGATGCTCACATCCTGTGAATGAATATCAATAAAAAAAACCAAGGCCTTCAAAGTAAAATTGGATAATTAATTGAAGGTAAAAGCTTCATAGGTTTACAGGGAAAAAGAAGGAGAATTGCTCTTGGACATGAAGATCTGAATGGTGTCGGGATGTTGGAACCATTCTATAACCCTGTGGTGGTGTTTACATTGACCTGTTGGCTTTGTTCTTCCTGATGGTAGAGGTGGCAGATTTGGAAGTTGCTGCCTTGGCAAGTGGCTGCAGTATATCTTGTACAATTGCCCCTAGTGTTCAGGGATGTGTAGATTAGGTGGGTTGCAGGGTGATGGGTCTGGGTGGGATAGTCTGAGAGTTGGTGTGGTCTTGTTGGGCCAAAGGGCCTGTTTCCACACTGTAGGTATTCTATGTACAGTATATTATACAGTATATCTTGCTACTGTGTGTCAGCCGTGGACGAAATGAAGGTTTAAGGTATGGATGCAATGTTGTCCTACTTAGTCTTGAATTTATTTATGATTGAGAAAGACAGGAAGCCAGGAAGGTTGAGTGTACAGTTAGCATTACCCATCAAAGACAAGGGCAAGTGTTTGTTGGAGATTAGCTGTACGATCCCTCACATCATTAGGCACACGGCTGCAGTGTTTTCCTTGTAAATATACAGCCAATGCAACTAGTTGCTATGATCATTGCCATGCAGTTGGAATCAGAGAATTTCAAAGTACAAGGAGCCACACTTCATTCCAGAATTGTCTAATTATATTCACTCCCCTGCTCCTTCATCTTCCCCTGTAGCTTTCTCCTGTTAAGTATTTATCCTGCTCAGTTCTGAATGTTATTACTGAAAGTTGCTTCCACCACCCTTTCAGGCAGTGCATTCCAGATCACACTGTGTTAAAACCTTTTGACCTTATGTTGCCTCTGGTTCTTTTGTCAATCACCTTAACTCAATATCGTCTGGTTACTGACCTCCAACCCCCACCCCAAGCCACTGGAGAGCTTCTCCTCATTTAGTCTGTCCAAACAATCCTTGATTCGTGATTTAATCCCCTCTTCATCTTCTCTGCTTTAAAGAGAACAACAGAATTTCTCCAGTTTCTGCCCGTCCAGGAGTGCCTCATCCCTGGTATTATTTTCATAAATCTTGATTGTACCCTTGCCAATTTGGCCTTGACTTCCTTCCTAAGCTGTGGTGTCATGATTGAACACAATACTAAGGTAACCAGTGCTGACCAATGTTTTATAAAGTTTTGACTTTCTTGCTTTTGTACTCTATTCCTCGATTATTAATCCAAGGTTCTCAAAAATATTTTTAACAGCCTTTATAACTTGTCCTATCTTTGTCCATCTTCAAAGAAATTTGTGCACTGTACATCCTTAAATCTCTGGGTTCATGCACTTCCTGTACAGTGATAGGCTGAATATTCTGAGGACGTGTCTAATTGCCACTCTGCCCCTTTTTTCTTACCTTGCCCAGGAGCTCTGCATGACTGGACCATATTTCCAAATTGGGCCCTTTAAGAAATGTGAAGCTTAGCTGACCAGACAGTACAGATTCAGAGCTGGAGGACAAGCCATGGTCCCTTTTGACTGCCATGTTGTTGGGCTTTAACGTCCCGAAGGCACATTGACAATGACTGAGTGGAGGGAAGTGAGCGACGGAGTACAGTGGCAACAGGATGAGAGGACGGTGTAGGGAGTGGTGGCTCAGTAAAGTGGCAGATCAGTGAAGGTATAGGATGGCAGCTGGGTAATTGAGTAGGCAAGGTGTTAAGTCAGTGAGTGAGGGGGTAGATTGGATCTGGGAGATTCGGATCAGGTCAGGTTTGGGTGGTCTGAGCCATGGAGTTGGATTGGTGGGGTGCTGGACAACATTGGGAGACAGTGTTGTGTTGGATCGGGTGGGGAATATGGAGTGTCAGTTTTATAGTTACCCAGGAGTTACAGCAAGTTTTAATTCATCTATCTTAAAAAAAATTCAAATTTAATTTTAGGGAAAGGTGATGGCCTAGTGGTATTATAGTTGGACTGTTAATCCCGAGACCCAGGCAATGTTCTGGGACCCGGGTTCAAATCCTGCCACAGCAGATGGTGGAATCTGAATTCTATAAAAATCTGGAATTAAGAGTCTAACGATAACCATGAAACCATTGTTGATTGTTGGAAAAACCCACCTGGTTCTCCAATGTCCATTCCTGGTCTGGCCTACACATGACTCCAGACCCACAGCAATGTGGTTGAATCTTAACTTCCCTCTGGGCAATTAGGGATGGGCAATAAATGCTGGCCTAGCCAGTGACACTCTCATCCCATGAATGAATAAAAAAACTATGGTTTAATCAGAACCCATTGAAGTCTGATGACTCTAGATGGAGATTTTCAGAGGGTTCCAGGTACCAAGTGACTCCCCATTGGAAATATAAACTTCCTGACCATTCCTAAGTATTCTGAGCAGCAGGAATTTTGAGACGTCCTGTACTGCCTCATTTAGCGGATGTTGCAGCACTAATATCTTCAAATTGGAGGATCTGAGCTCCTATAATTTATCCTCTACAAAAATATGTCACTTCACACTTGTCTATATTGCATTTTATTTGTCTCTTCATTGTGTCTACTAAGTTCTCCTGAATTCTGTCACTTTTTTCCATACTATACCTGCAGTTTTCCAAAACCTTGGAGGTAATGTTAGTCACTGATGGCGCATGCATTAAACTTGCTGAGAGTGCCTGCAGTTGACCCTGGAAGGTTTCTCTTCATCTTTTAGAAAGTGAAACTTGAAATACCACGGTCACGACACTTTAAAGGTTTTATCCTTCAATCTGTAATTGTGTAACATCTGTGTCCATGCTTGACCTTTTTAGTCAAACAGCTAATGTTATTTGTTAAATCATTGCTTGACTCATCTTCTGAGTGGGGTGAATTGAGAAGACTCCTTTCTTTCCAGGCCTTTCTCCTTCTCCAAGAGAGCTACCCTACAGGGAAACCTGTGGGAAGATGTCACTGGGGATAAGGATTCCAACATTGAGCAACAACTTCAGTACTCTTCCCTTCCCAGCAGGGGTTCCCCATTATATTGAGGTTTATATGTATCTTTGGGTATTGTTTAGTTAAATAGCCATAACATTGCATTGCAATGAGTTCTGAAGTCAAACCCACACATTGAATTGGAAATTGTTTTACATAGAACTGGTTACCATTTGCATAACTAGATGAAAATGATCCATCTAACTCGAAGTTATCAAGCTGATTTGCGAAATATGATAGATGCTGGAAATCTGAAATGAAAAGATGTTGGAAATACTCAGTAGTTCTGGCAGGATCTATAGAGAAAGATGGTAACAGAATTGTTCTGACTCTTCAACAACTTGAATCATTAAGCCTGTTTCTCTCTGCAGCAATGCTGCCAGACCTCCTGGTTTTTACCTGATCATTGAGAAGGATATCATGGCTCTTCTGGTTGTTATCAATACCTTAAATGACTCTTCTGATTCTGACTCCAGTTCCTAGAATGGCCAGATGCCTCCTGGTCATGAACTTGCTCCCCTGGTTAGCTTATGCCATGAAATTCCATCACAATCTTGCAGTTGCAACATTTTAATGTGACTGCAACTGTCTTGAGGTCTGAAACAGTTGCCTTTACAATCTGGTCAGGTGTCAAAGTAAGCTATTGTGATATTCCCACATTAGTCACAATCTAGCTGACAGTGCACATTCTCCTTAGCAAAGATCAAATGTCCTCTAGTATCAGTATGAAATACCACCTCAACAGAAAACTTCAGTTTCCTCTGTGTCAAACCTAAACAGTGTGGATATGCGCGTGGGTGCTGAGTTTCTTTAAGAAATCTGTGGTTTCACGACAGAACCTGGGAGTTCCCTGTACAATGGGTTTCAATTGCCAGACAGGGATGTTCCCTCCCAATGGGGGAACACTTCAGTGATCAAGGACATTCAGCCTCGGATCTTCAGGTAAACATCCTCCAAGGCGGACTTCGGGATACACAACAACACAGAGTTGTCGAGCAGAGGCTGATAGCCACGTTCGGTACCCTTGAGGACAGCCTCAACTGGGATCTTGGGTTCATGTTGCACAACACTATGCACTCTCACACAGGCAGCTTCAGTTAAGTTCTGGGTGTAGGTGGCCTTCGAGATTGTAGACATGTTCGTCGAGCCGGTGGGTTTGGTTGCAAATGTTTCGTCACCCTGCTAGGTAACATCATCAGTGCACCTCCAGTGAAGGGTCGGTGTTCTGTCCCACTTGTTATTTACATGCCTCAGTTTGTTGGGGTGTTTGGTACCACTTCTGGTTCTGTTAATCAGTAATTTGTACACTGGGTCTAATTCAAAGTGTTTGTTGATGGAGTTCCAGTTAAAATACCAGGCCTCCAGGAATTCCCTGGCGTGTGTCTATTTGGCTTGTGTGATTATGGATGTGTTGTCCCAGTCGAACTCGTGTCCCTCATTGTTCATGTGAATTCAGACAAGTGAGAATTGGTCATGTTTCTTGGTGGCTAGTTGGTATTCATGTATCCGTATTGTTAATTTTCTTCCGATTTGGCCAATGTAGTGTTTCTCACAGTTCTTGCATGGTATTTTGTATATTACACTGGTTTTGCTGGTTTTGGGTACGGGATCTTTTACGTGCTTCAGTAGCTGTTGTTGGTTTGTGGGCTACCCTGATACCTAGGGGTCTGAGTAGTCTTGTCGTCATCTCTGAAATGTCCTTGATGTATGGTAGGGCGATTAGTGAGTCTGGTCATGTTGTGTCTTCCTGCTGTGCTCTGTCTCAGAGGTAACAGTGAATTGTGCTTTTCAGATATCCATTTCTTTTGAAGACTCTGTATAGGTGCACCTGTTCTGCTTTGCGTAGTTCTGGGTTGCTGCAATATGTTGTGGCTCATTTAAATAATGTCCTGATGCAGCTCTTTTGTGGGCCTTGGGGTGGATGTTAGTGTAATTGAGTATTTGGTCCGTATGTGTCATCTTTCTATAGACACTAGTCTGGAGTTCCCCGGTGTTTTTGCGTTCTATCATTATGTCCAGGAAGGGTAGTCAGTTGTTGTTCTCTTCTTCTTTTCTGAATTTTATCCCAGTGAGGATGTTGTTTATGTGTCAGTGGGTTTCTTCTGGCTTTGTGCGTTTGATAATCACGAAGATGTCATCTACATATCCGACCCAAAGTTTGGGTTGTATAGTGGGGAGTGCTGTCAGTTCTAATCTTTGCATTACTGCTTTTGCAATCAGTCCTGATATTAGGGATCCCATTGGTGTTCAGTTGATTTGTTTGTATATGCCGTCGTTGAAGGTGAAGTGGGTTGTGAGGCTTAGGTCTAGTAGTTTCATGGTGGTGTCCTTATTGATGTTGTTGGTGTCCTGGGGTGCCTGTCTACTTGATTCGTCCAGCAGTGTGGCAATTATCTCTTTGGCTAGGTCGGTGTTTATGGATGTAAATCGTGCTGTTACATCGAAGGATATCATCATCTCATCCTCTTCTATCCTGGTGTCCTTGATGATGTTGAGGAATTCTTGCGATGAGTGGATGGAATGGGTAGTGTTATGATCTAAGTATTTTGATTTCTGTTGTAGTTCTTTGGCAAGCCCATACGTTGGTGTGCCTGGTAATGAGACAATGGGGCTGAGGGGCCCCCCAGTTTGTATACCTTAGGGAGTCCATAGAAGCAGGGTATGTTGGACTCTCTGGCTTCATTTCTTGGTACAAAAACAAAGTTGCTGGAAAAGCTCAAGAGATCTGGCAGCATCTGTGAAGGAAAAAACAGAGTTAACGTTTCAGGTCTGGTGACCCTTCCTCAGAACTGTTATGAACCTGAAATGTTAACTCTGTTTTTTCCTTCACAGATGCTGCCAGACCTGCTGAGATTTTCCAGCAACTTTGTTTTTGTTCCTGATTTACAGCATCCACAGTTCTTTCGGTTTTTGGTAGTCTGTCTTGCTGATGTCTCCTGAATTGTGTAATTTCTTCAGGGTTGTTGTAATCCGGATCCCTAACTGTGGTGTCGGGTCTATCGCCAACTGTTTCTAACCTTAGGTGGCCTTTGATTTAGGTGGCCTAAGTTGAAGGTGCCTTTGAAATTCTACGTGCACTCCACCCCAAACCGGACCCCACCCCACCCCATGTGGTCTTGTCATCCTGCATGTCAAATTTTGGGCTTGCCATCCAATTTGGGAAGGCAGGTGGGCTCTCAAAACTGAAGGGCCAAGCAGAGACCATTCAGTTTGAAGGCAGCAGCAGGTAAATGTTTTGAAACGGAGGAGTCCTCTCTAACATGTTTTCAAAGTTAAAGTTAAAAATGACATGGCTAGGCCCTGCTGTACAGGATATTGTGTAGCTGCTGCTGTCCCTGATAGGTTCGATTTACCGTCGTCACATGTACCTAAGTACAGTGAAAAGCTTAGTTTTGTGTGCAGCACTAGCAGATCATAACATACAAAGACATACAGATCACAGAGTGATTGAACAGAGCAAGGCATAAAAAGTTATGACCGCACAGGAGGTGTATAGCAGGCAGGTAAGAATAGCCTCTAGGACTGCAGAACTGCAGCCTCCCCTACAACTTTGGGAACCACTAGGCCAATCCTAAAATTGGCCTCCATTAACAGGGTTTATTTCACACTTTGTTCCTGCTTCCTGCTATATCACTTGATTTCCTGATGTCACTTCTTTGTTAAACATTTTCTGTCAACGTTTCTCCATTATACACCAAATTCTCATTATCCACGGGAAATTGGGGCATGGACTTCCAGTGGATAACAAGAAACACTGATACCAATGCTCTAATGCAATTCTTCTATCTGCTGCGAAGGACTGAGCGATCAGAACGGATGAGTCAATGGGAAAAAGAGATGGGTTCTGGGGCCAACCTCATGAGTATATGGATCGACAGGGAGTGAATAATCCTTGAATGAGGATTGAGTGAGTAAATTCTAAACTAATTTGGCCCAAAGAGCTTCCAGGTCTCAGCCAAGACTCAATGATAGCCCTCTCAGTCCTTCATAGCAGTGTTCAACTGTCCCAAATACATCAAAGAGTTGAGTATAAAATTCAGGCCAATGCTTCAGTCTTGCAGTGTACTAGTAAGGAATGCTATACTATTGAAGTTAACTTTCAGACTGAACGAAGGTCCTTTCAGGTGGGAATAAAAAAATTTCCACAGCACAATTTTAAGGAAGAGTGAGGGAGCATAGAATGGTTTACTATACTCTCTTATCTTCTGTTCTCCAAAGCTCAATCAAGAGTGAGGGGAGGTCTTTATAGGGAGGGGGGTACTTTTGTCTGTTGCTCCTTACTCAGGCAGACAAGGAAGCTCTGTAGTCTGCGTGGAGTATTGGCATCCTGTCTTGTTTTTGCATGCCTACCTCCAAGAAATGGATCTATTCCTTGTTGCCTGGGGGAAGAAATCCAGTCAGCCCTCTAACAGTACTCTGAACAAGGCTCTTAATGAGGCTAAGGTGCAGAGCTGGATGAACACAGCAGGCCAAGCAGCATCAGAGGAGCAGGAAGGCTGATGTTTCGGGCCTAGACCCTTCTTCAGAAATTTTTTTCTGTGTTCATCCAGCTCTGCACCTTGTTATCTCAGATTCTCCAGCATCTGCAGTTCTTGCTATCTCTTAACGATTGCCTTGCCGATTCATAGGAGCAGGCTGTATTCCCAGTCCTTTCTTGGTCACTGGCCCATCATAGCAAACAGAGTCACAGCGTAATGTATATACTTGTACAGTATAGAAACCAGCTACTGACATTCCTTCCATTGCTGGCAATTTAAATATAAGTGCCAAGTGACTGCCAACATGTCATTTATCAAAGCTGCAAAATGTATACATTGTTCTTTTTGAAAACTGAAACCATAATTAGACATTTTTTAAAAATCTCCAAGCTTAAGTTTTCTTTAGTTTTTCGGCCATTTGTGTTCCTCACAAACAGAACCAGATTGGGACTTGAATGTGGGCTCTTTCTAACCAAGCAGGCCATTGTGCCATGTGTTTACTCACCCACCTTTCCAGAGGCGTTCAGACACTTGCCAGATGTCTCAAAACACATCTAACCAATACAGTACTCTTTCTTTGAAATGCAGTCACCATTGCAATGATGCAAATGTGATTGTAAGTTATGCTCAGCAAAATTCCACAAACAGCAATGGGTAAATGGCTGATCATATAATTAGTATGTAGGCATTGGTCGAAGAATGAATATTATCCAGGACACTGAGCAGAACTCCAGCCCTCCACCTGAAAGGTTTAGGCAAGGCCTTGTTTCAAGAGCTCATTCAAAAGACAGAAATGCTATCACCGCAGCACCCATTCAGTGCTTCACAGGAGTGTCAGCCGAGATCTGGGGCTGGATTGGGACTTAAACTCACACCCTTCAGACTCAAGAGTGACTCAGGATCACTGGGTTGTTTTAACTGGGCCCAAAGGAGTGACACTGAGTTGGCCCAGTATCATTCCATAGGAGGCAGCACTACAAGTGGCTGTTTTTCAAAGGCACCCACTAACACGACAACCCAAGACGTGGACCAAGCAAACAGAAAGGTGCTCAGAGGTAGCAAGGACTGCAGGTGTGGGAGTCAGAGTCAACACAGTGTGGAGCTGGAGGAACACAGCAGGTCAGGCAGCATCAGAGGAGCAGGAAGTCAACATTTCGGGTCGGGACCCTTCAGCCTGGTGCCCATAGCCACCCCCTTAGTTTGTAGGAAGTGGTAGGAGTTAAAGGAAAAGTTGTTCAGGATAAGGACAAATTCCATTAGGCGGATGAGGGTGTCGGTGGAGGGGGACGGGTTGGGCCTGCGGGAGAGGAAGAAGTGGAGAGCGTTAGGCCATCTGTGTGTGGGATATATATGTGGAGGGATTGGACGTCCCTGGTGAAATGAGGTTTTGGGGGCCAGGGAATTGGAAGTCTTAGAGGAGGTGGAGGGTGTGGGTGGTGTCCCGAACATAGGTAGGGAGTTCCTGGACCAGGGGAGAAGAAACAAGTTAAGGTAAGCAGAGATGAGTTCAGTGGGGCAGGAGCAGGCAGAGACAATGAGTCGGCTAGGGCAGTCAGGTTTGTGGATTTTGGGAAGGAGATAGAAATGGGCGGTGTGGGGTTGGGGAATGATGAGGTTGGAGGCTGTGAGTGGGAGATCTCCTGAGGTGATGAGGTTATGAATGGTCTGAGAGATGATGGTTTGGTGATCGGGGTGGGGTCATAATCGAGGGGACGCTAGGAGGAGGTGTCAGAGAGTTGGCTCCTGGCCTTGGCGATGTAGAGGTCAGTATGTTATAACATTACTGTGCCCCCTTTTATCCACGGGTTTGATGGTGAGGTTAGTGTTGGAACGGAGGGAGCTTAGGGCTGCATGTTCCGTGGGGTAGAGATTGCAGTGAGTGAGAGGGGGTGAAGAAGTTGCGGCAATCGATATTGCGATGGCAGTAGGAGATGAAGAGGTCGAGGGAGAGTAGGAGGCCATGGGGTGGTGTCCAGGAGGATGAAGTTTGTTGGAGGCGGGAGTAGGGGTCTGCAGAGGGTGGGTTAGATTCCTGGTCAAAAAAATAGGCGTGGAGGTGGAGGAAAAAGCAGTCAATATCCAGACGTGTATGGAATTGGTTGATGTGTGGGCAGAGGGGAATGAAGGTGTGTCCTTTGCTGAGGACTGACTACTTGTCCTCAGTGAGGGGGAGGTCTGGGGGGATAGTGATGACCCAGTAGGGATTGGAGCTGGGGTTGGGTGTACAGCTGGAGCTGGGAGTGCTGGGTGGAGCCTGTCTCAGGAATGAGTATGTATATGGGAATGGTAAGATAGTTGAAAGTGGAAGTGACGTCGGCAGCAACGTAGTCAATGGCAGCAGCGGGAGCAGCCAAGGTGACTGCATGGTTAATGGGCCGAGCAAATTAAGAATGAGATCCTGGATACTGTTAGGGTCTAGTGTGGTGGAGGAGGTCTGTGTTTGGAGGTCAGCACAAGCAAGTTTAGTGTACTTACGGTCCTTGATGTCCGATAGGGCGGAGAAGAAGCTTTGGTTGAAGGTGTGGATCCTGCACAGAATGAAAAACAGAAGAGGTCCTTTGCAGGTCTGGGAGAGGGAGGCTCTGACCTGGAGTAGGGCTGACTGTAATGAGATAAGATACTGGCGCATGGCTGCGAGCGTGGAGCTGAGGATTGCAGAGAAAACTGTTTCTGGAGGCTCTGGATGTACTGTAGATAACAGTTGTCGCAGTTTGGTCCAAATTGGGATGGCCTGAATATTGTTTGGGGTCCACGGGGTATGAACCGGCTGTGTAAGGTGGTATTGAGAAAGGAGACAAGGCTGTAGTACTGGATTTGTCTCAGTTTGTGGTCAAAGTGCTTCAGCGCGGAGAAAATCACCAGAGGGTTGCAGTGGGAGAGAGATCTTTCCGGAGGGCGGAGGACACCTTCTTCAAGGCGGGCATCCTTGGAAGAGGCTTTGCAGTAGGGTTTTAAGTCACTCAGAGATAGTAAGAACTGCAGATGCTGGAGTCAGAGTCAATACAGTCTGGAGCTGGAGGAATACAGCAAATCAGGCAGCATCAGAGGAGCAGGAAAGTCAACGTTTCGGGTCGGGATCCTTCATCAGGTCAACCCGAAACGTCAACTTTCCTGCTCTTCTGATGCTGCCTGACCTGCTATGTTCCTCCAGCTCCATAGTGAAAGGTGCTGACTAAAGCAATAAAGTACATTTCAAAAAAATGCAAAGGCATGTTGTACAGTTTTCAGATTTGGAAGATGTTGTTGAAGCAGCCTAGGTGAGTTGCTGCACTGCATCTTGTAGATGTGCCTCCATGGTGGGGGAAACTTTATTTTATTCATTCATGAGATGAGGTCATCACTGGCTAGGCCAGCATTCATTGCCCTCCCTAATTGCCCCGAGGGCAGTTAAGAGTCAAACACATAGCTGTGGGTCTGGAGTCAATGTAGACCAGACCAGGTGAGGTTGGCAGATTTCCGTCCCTGAAGGACATTAGTGGACTAGATGGGTTTTTACGATAATTGACAATGATTTCATGGTCATCAGTAGATTCTTAATTCCACATTAAATTAATGATTAAATTCCAGATTAAATTAAACATTTAACGTTTAAGATAATGGATAAATGCTGATTTAGCTGGCTGCTTTTTCTTGGATGGTGTTGAGCTTAGAGAGTGTTTTTGGCCTTAATTCTGTAAACTCATTAGTACCAAACAGCTGATGCCTTTATTTTCATCTCATGTTCTCTGCCCTTCTTCTATAGGCTGTAATACATGTTGGTCTACAGTTCTGAGGGAGCCAGGTACACTCAGACATTATTCTTGAATGAATCATGACACTACGTGTTGACATGATACATGACTCACATGACAAATTTAATTTGAAACAGAACTCTATTGTCAGTCAAGATGCTTTCATGGTATCCAATCAATAGATAGCAGGACCAGCAAAGCAAATAAAGAATAAAAACAGAAAATTCTGGAAAATCTCAGCAGGTCAGCTAGCATCTGTGTGGAGAGAGAAACAGTTAATATGTCAAGTTGATTACCTTTGATCAGACTGTGAGAAAGCAGAGATAGGTTTTCAGGAAGGGGTGTGTGGAACAAGAATAAAAGACAGTCTGTGATAAGATGGAAGGTATACAGATTGAATGACAGAAATACACATTCTCCTGTATGGGAATGGAGATGGGGCAAAAAAAAAGAGAAACAAAATATGTGTCTAGAGCAGGTGTACTGCTTGCTGAGAGAGTAGAAGAAATGAAATAAGTGAAAAAAACAAAATGCGGTCTGGGTTTGGGATATGAAATTCTTGAATTCAGCATTGACTCTGAATGGCTGTTAAGCACTAATTGAAAGATGATGTGTTGTTCCTATTGCTTGCATGTTTTGGTTTATCTCTCATTTTTGTCAATAGCACTCCTACTTTAGGCACATTTTCTGCTTCTCGTCTTTGCCCCATCTCTATGCTTTTTGGCTGTGGAGGACTAACTTTTCTGTCACTGAATCTCTCCTGGTCTTGCACCCTGGGGTTGCTATTTGACCTACTGGGTGTTTCCAGCACTTTCTGTTTTTGATTGAGCTGTTCAGCATTCACAGTATTCTGTATTTTGATTAAAGCTTGACCTGCCTTGCCAAAATAAGTCAGAGGCATGCACGATCAAACTATGCAGTGTTTTGGTCAGAGATAGTAGGAACTGCCGATGCTGGAGAATCTGAGATAACAAGGTGTAAAGCTGGATGAACACAGCAGGCCAAGCAGCATCAGACAGCTTATGATCATGGAGATACTGTTTTGGTCAGACAGCTTATGATCATGGAGATACTGGGGAAACACTTGAATGTTGGAGGCAGGTCAATCAGTAATATCAGAGGTTGGAGTTATGTGGACCAATTTGAGAGATCTGGACTATTTAACATGTAAAGGAAGGATCTCAGAGGTGTTTGAATAGTAAATGCTATGGAAAAGGTTCATCCAGAATATTATGTTAAATTATGAAGAGGCAGTCCAAAGCCTAAAGCAATTTGACAACCAATATGAACAACTGGCATTTCATTAGCACCTTTAATGTAGAAAAAATACCATAAGATGCTTCATAGGGACAAAGCATAATAAAGCAGGTCATTCATTTTGTAGCAAGTCATTCACACTTCATAGCAGTACTGGAAGTGAACACCCTGGAAACAATGAGGAAATTATCAATGCAGCAGTTAGGGGATTGGTAATGTTCTGGATGTGTGAAATGATTTTTTGATTTTTCTGAATGTTTTGATCTTTTCAGGAAAAAGACCAGATCCCTTTTGTCCTTGCCATTGTCAACATGTTCAAGCTGGAGCTGTTCAACCAGCAATTTATACACCATTTTGCATTTTCCAAGTGAAACCTCTGGGTTCCATACCCAAATTAGACACAAGCCTTGCAGATAGCATCACATCCTGCTGGTTCACCCATTGCTGAAGATGGGTTTTTGAAAAAAAAAGTGCATAGGCGGTGCCCCTTTAAGAGATTCGTCCCAAAAGGGGTCATTACAGCTTTAAATATAGTGAAGACTATGGGGAGCACAGCAGGGAGATGAAATTCATTTACAGCAACGGTCAGTTCAGGTATGCTTTTGATGAGATATCTAGCGTATTCGATTTTGGGGAAGAAGACAGCAGGACCCGACTAGTGGGTGGGGTTGAGTGGGAGGGGGTGTCTTACAGCTTTAAGTGGGGGGTTGTGGGGACATTAGAGGGAGACCCTCATGGTAGCAGAGTAGAAAGTTGTCTTCCAGGAGGGCGAGAGCCTGCTGTTTGCGGGTCTGCAGCCTGCTTTATTTAAAAGAGGGCAGATGAAGCTGCGAAGGGATAGGACCCTGACACTCACAGGGAGGGCACAAGACCGCTTTAAGAGAGGGGAGGGCCTGGTGGAACCAGGAAGGGAGTGAGTTACATACGGGCCATTGGCAGATAGTAAGGGAGTGAGTGAGTGAGGGAGGGAGTGAGTGTGGGTGACACATCCAACCTGGGCCTCAACCCAAGCAGACTCCCGACCACCAGGTACCTGCTGAACCTTCACTTCTACGTTCTGTAAACCGCCTCGGACCTGAGGTAAGATTGACGTTAGCAGCGTGTTGTAATGTGGGAATCGGCCAGCCGACCGGCTTCTCTCACTCTACCCACCCCCCTTACTGTACTCCATACAGTACATTTGCTTACGTTTCGCCCCCCGACTGACCGAGGAGGAGGGAGGTTGTCACGCATGCGCGGCAAGTTGCCGGCTGGGAGCTGTAGTCCGCTGGGCCGCGGCGACCGTTGGCTGTGGAGAGGCGGACTACAACTCCCAGCATCCACCGCGCCCGGGCTGGGGGCGGGGAGACAGCGGAGCGCGGTAGGTGGAGCCGAGGCTGTTCGCTGCAACCTAACCTGACAACTGCCGGGGGGGTTGGGCGCGTGCGTGGTACGTGCAGAGATTGGCAGTTCAGCTAACCAATAGCAGCGGAGAGAGCATGAGGTTAGTTGTGACGCAGGCTGCGCGTGGGGAAATGGTAGGTCAGGGGGTGGGACATGTCGATGACGAAGTTTGGTTGAATCCGCAAGGGGAGAGCTTCTTAGAAAGATCCTAATCTTGAAGGGAAGGTGGGCCATGGCCTGCAGTGCGCAGTCATAATCGCTCATCGGCGCAGTGGCTGTGCATTGCGAGGTTAAATGGCATACATTTTGCTTTATAATGTCATTTGAAAGAAGTGGTGGGTACCTAGTAATCTGTTTGGAGATCTCTGCCAACGCACTTGGCCAAATGGTGCCTCCCTGTCTGGAGTTGGCCAGCACTGAAGGGAAAGTTCAAAGGGGAAGATCTGGGGGATTTTTTTCAGCCACCCTCCACACTGACTTCAACTGAGGCTGAGCCTCATCTCTTATTCAGGGTCACGACGCAATCTAATCCTTCATTTATTCCATTTTGCACTGTATGTCATTTTATTTAAATGCTGGACACTGAGAGGCCAGGCTCTGCCCTTGTCAGTCAAGGTGACACCACTCGGAGGAGTCAGCCTCATCACTTGAAGCAACATATATTTACTGAACATTTCCTTCATCTGTGGGCACGTGTCATGTATACGTATGTGTTTGTGTGTGTATATATATATATCTTTTGAAGCTATTGTAAGTCGCAAAACTGGAGCATTGTACAATATTTGTATGTGTAACTAATATAGCACAAGTTGGCACATGATCACTGTAGGCTGAACGCATACAGTAACCAGAGCCTTGTGCTGAACACTGGTTTGCTGTTGCAAAGGTGGTGGTATATTTTGTAAACTACGCAATGTTTTTAAAATGAGCACATTAGTGAAGTGTACCTGCACGTACTAAAAGTTTCTGTAGCTAAACAGATTGGATCCTCATTTGAAATTCTTGGAATTTAAATAGCTATGGTCTTTGGGTGGAACTGAAAGCTAAGCATTTTGCCAATTTGTAAAAAGTCATCAAATTTGGTGCATTTTTAGCAATGTCAGTGAGTGTATCCATTATTTGTACATTCCTGTTATACATTTGCTGTCCCTGAGTTAAGAATAATTTTAACTGGGGGAGAGTGCTCTTCAATGGAGTAAAAACAGAACTAGGCCTATCACACTGGAGCCAAAGGTTGGTGAGAAATGTTTTGGCTGAACAATAGGCTACCTTCAAAAAAAGTAATGGTTCAGATACGGTTAGGGTTTATTCCCTCAAAAGGGAAAGGCAGAGCAAAAGTAAATCCAGAGCTTGAATACAAAAGGAATTAGAAATTAAAATAAAGAAGAAAGTGTGCTTATGACTAGTATCATGTAGAAAATATAATTGAGAATCATAATGCTCAGAAGGGAGGTGAAAAGGCAAGTAACAGAAGCAAAGAGGAAATATGAAAAAGACTAGGGAATCCCAAAATCCTGCATTTTGTAAAAGGTAAGAGTTGTATAGAAATTTGGGGATCAAAAAGAAGATTTACACTTCAAGATAGAGAGCATGGCCAAGGTATTAAATAAATAATTCACATCTGCCTTTACCAAGGAAGTTGAAGCTACCCACCCCATGGTGTCAGAGGAGAAAACTCAGTCACTAGAAGGGTTCAAAACTAATAAGGAGGAGGTATCAGATAAGATGCATCCAAGGATATTGAAGGAAAAGAGAGTGACAGTTGTATAAATACTATCCTAATCTTTCCATGGACTTGGGGGTGGAGGGGGTTGGCTTCATTGGACTGGAGAATTACAAATGATGTGTTTTCAATCAAAAAAGGTTGTAAGGTAAAGTTCAGTGATTCAAGGCAAGTTGGTTTAACTTTGTTAGTAGGGAAACTTGCAGAAACAATAATTCAGGGCATAATGACGTCCACTTGGAGAATGCGAGTTAAGCTGGGAGAGCCGACATAAATTTCTTATCAGAAAATCCTGTTTAACTTGGAGTCCTTTTGAAGAGGTAAGAGTTGATGAGGGTAATGCTGCTGATGTAGTGTACATGGTCTTCAAAAAGACATTCCATTGAGTGTGATATAAGAGTTCTGAGAGAAAGGTTATAGCTCATGGAATAAAGGGGACAGTAGCAAAATTGTGAGAGTGACAGGAAACTGAGGGAAACGGTTAATGGATGTTAGTAATGGCATCCACTTATTGGGATCATTCCTTTTCCTGATTTAAGTAAAAATGATCTAAATCCAGGGACCACTTCCACATCTACAGACTGAAAGATTCAAAAGCATGGTAATCTGTGAGGAGGACCGGGCAGTGGGGAAACATCAGAAGGACATTGGGAAGTTGATAAAGTGCACCAGCAGTTGGTAGTGAAGCTCAATGCAGAGAATTATGAGGTGATCCATTTTGAAAGAACATGGAGAGACAGTACAAAATAAAGGACACTGCTCTAAAGGGTGCATCTGGAATGGGACTGCGGCACTGGAAAGGAAAGTTGGACCCTCTTATATTTTTTCCTTATTCTGTTAATGTGAATGGCACCATGTATGTACGGCAAAGTACACACTTTACACTGTATTTTTACATTGAGTCATTGAATCATTTATTGTCAATGAGCAGAAAGACCTGTAGGAATATGTGTACAAGGTAAAGGTGGCTGGACTACTAGTTGTAGTTAATAATGTGTAGAGAATGTCCTAGGTTTATTTGTTGTGCTAATACAATACGAGAGACCTCAGCTGGAGTGTGTAAATGATTCTGGGTGCCACAGTTAGGAAAGATGTGAATGCATTGGAGAGAGTAAAGAAGAGATTTGAGAGACTGATTCCAGGGAGAGAAACTTCAGTTACGAACGTAAATTGGAGAAGTTGGGACTGTTTTCCTTGGAGACAAGAAAACTAAGAGATTTGATGGAAACTTTTGAAATCGTGAAGGGTCAGGACAGAGCAGACAGAAACAGTCCTGCTTTTGAACTGATCAAGAACGAGAGGGCACAGTTTAATTGATTTGAAAATGAGGCAAGTATGATATGAAAAGAAACACTTTCACAAGTGAGTAGTTCAGGTCTGGAATGCACTACCTAGAAGTGAGGTGGAGGCAGGTTCATTTGAGGGCATTAGATGATTATTTAAATAGAATGTGTAGGGTTACGGGGACACTTAGTCATGTTGCACATTTGGAGAGCCACTGTAGATAACAAGGACTGAATATCTGTCTTCTGCACCATAACTATTGTGATTTTGAGATAGTGTTGTGGGGATTATGTGCAGTGACCCTTTTTTTTGTGTTTTATTTTGAAGTATCATTTGTATAAGATATATTATCACAAGCTGTATGAAACAATTTTGTCTGGACAAATATTTTCCATTGTTTGAGTTGTTTTAAAATATGCTAAACTTGATTTGATTTTGAAAGGAGGTGAAGGGGGAGGACGACAACACAGGAAAGGAATTTTGAAAGTTAACTGTGCACGTACAGAAGATTGGGTTAGACTGCTAGGAACAGTTATATTTACTGATAAGGAACATTGTATACATTACAAGCCAACCCGAAAGGGGATTTGGGGATTTTTACTGACTAACTGTTAAAGTTTCAAAAGCTATGGGGAAGAGAATGCATTTCTTGGAAGTGTGGCTAGTTTATAAATTGTGAAAGTAAATACTGTACTAAGTTAAGTAACTTAGATATTGTGTCCAGTTTTGATTTCTTCCTTACTTCCTGCCCAGTTCCCACATCTGGAGATAGACTTTGAAGCTTAATAAACTTGAGCATGGATACCGAGGTAGGCAACAAGAACGAAAGCAAAACTTGCAACTTGGATGGGTGAGGGTTTCAGGTTGGAGAAATATACAATTTTGGGATTATAGTTCAGGGTTATAAAATGACTGGATCTAAAAGATTTGAATCTTACTCGATGTCGTGTCTATAAATAAGTAAACATGTTATGGCCCAAATCAAGACTGACACTCTAATGCAGTTCTGAGAGAGTGCTGCACTATTGGAGGTGCCACCTTTCAGATGAAACATTAAATCAAGGCCCACCTGCCTTCTCATATGGATGTGCAAGATCCCATTGCACTAATTTGAAGAAGAATGGGGGAGTTCTTCCGGTGTCTTGGACAATATTTATTCCTTGAACAACATCACAAAAAAAATAAATTCTGTGGTCATTATCACTTTGCTGCTTGTGGGACTTCGCTGTGCACAACTGGCCTCCATGTTTGCTACATTACACCAGGGACTACACTCTGATAAAGTACTTAATTGGCTGGAAAGCAGTTTGAAATTGTTATGGAAAAGTACTATACGTTTTTTTTCCCTGATGTTTGCCTTTGTAACTGTAATGTTCTTATGCCAAGAAGGACTGGAGTTGCAGGTGAAGAATGATGTCAATTGAGATGAAATATGTTTGTAGTTTTTAAATCCTGCAGCCTTTCAAATGCAGCCAAGTATGGAGCAATTTATCATGGAGATATTGTATATATGAATAGAGAGAGTGTGTATGGCAAAATAAATCATGGACAGGGACTAGGAAAAAAAATGCTGCTCATCCAGAATACTAACTATAAGTTCTATCAAATTATTATTGGCTCAGTCACAAGATCCATTTGGCATCTCCTGTGTCCTGCGGGCAAGATGGCGGAGTCCTAATTGGTAGCAATAAATGAAACTGTTGTAATTGACATCATTTGGGTGCTGCACAAGATGACAAAAGTGTACAAAGAGCAACCAAACTAATTTTACAATTGAGGCAATTTTTGGAAGGTTTCAAAAGCTCCAAGCTGAGAAAAATAGTGAAACCCGAACTGAATGGATTTATTCACTCAAGGCTTGTAGGTATTGCCAGCAAGGCCAGCATTTATTGCCCTCTAACTGCTGCTGAGATGGTGATAGGAGGACTGCAGCAGTTCAAGCCGATGGCCGTGTGGTGAAGGCACTCCCACCGTCCTGTTAGGGAGAGAGTTCCAGGATTTTGACCCAATGATGATACAGGAACAGCTGAAATATTTCCAAGTCGGGAAGGTGTCATGTATCCAACTCCGACAGTCAAGCGTCTCTTCCATTTGTACCACGGTCTCTGCCAGGTTTAATTAAAGAATAACATTATATTCCTGGTTTAAATCCAGAGAAAGCGAGTCCAGCGATAGCCTCGTGATATACTTGCTCCTAGTTTCCAGAAGGCACTTTTTGTGATTGTCACTCAACTGTTGTTTTATTTAGTGCTTACAATCAAAATTCTCTTGCAATTCAGTCTATTTTACTCTCTCCGCGATGAATATCATCCAGGATCTTCGCAGCAAATCGTTTCATGTCGGCCAGTCACCGTGTTCGAGCCCAGTATCTTAAACAGAATCATTGGTCAGACGAGAGAAGCTGGCAGCATCCTGTTTGTTTACGATAATTGTATAATCTTGGGCTTGGACTCAGACGCTGCTGGCTTCCCTTTGAATTGCTATTGATAACTAGGTACCTTTTTATTGATAACATTTTTTTCTGCCGTTACTGATCTTGGCTAAGGTGCTGCTAACGATGTAACTGAGAGGCGAAGCACTGATCAAAAGCCTTTATACTGTAGAATGAAACAGCTCTCGCAGGTCAACCATCTCCGCCTGTCAATCTGTAATGAAGTTAAACTCTAGTAAACGGGAAGTAGTTGTTTCATATAAATCGTCCACCAGGTTCCAGGAGTGCAATCTTACAGCCTCTAGCTAGCTGAGAGCTGTTTAATGACATACCCGCCCACAGAGTTGCTCAAAAATAAAAACCAGTGTGTTGGAAATAAAGTGAATGTTTCAAGTCGAAATGACTTCAGAATTGAAGAGTGATAGAAATGAGTTGCACCTTTTCAGTGGTTAAGGGAGTTCAGAGTCTGTGCTATCTTGCAAGAGGAGGTTTATTGTGCTTAAAAAAAAAATCACTTAATATGCAGTCTGGAATGTGGCACAAATTTTACTTGTATCCCACCTCTATCTGGACCACATGGTATCTTTTAAAAGTGCAGCAAATCCCCTGCACTTGGGCATTTGTCCTGTAATGGCAGGATTCATGGCATTTGGCATTAACAGCATGATTCTGCGATTTGTGAACTCATGTTCCCAAAACTGTGACACCCTGTATCACAGCAGTGTACACTTCGTGGATCTTTTCTATAACTCATCATAGTGTATGGGTAAAACTAGCTACTATGTTTTTAATTTTATTAAAGTCAGCAGTTGATTTACCTTTTTCAAAAGTCCTTTGACAATGAACCCCAGAATCTGCCAGACAAACACTGGCCCAAGTCTTGAGTTTGTATTTTTCTTTAAAACAGTAATAATTTTGCTAACACTGTCCTCCCAGTGGAAATTTTTTTAACCACATACAAACAACTTAGTCATAGTCATAGAGATGGACAGCACGGAAACAGACCCTTCGGTCCAACTTGTCCGTGCCATCCAGATATCCTAAATTAATCTAGTCCCATTTGTCAGCATTTGGCCCATATCCCTCTAAACCCTTCCTATGAATGCCTTTTAAATGTTGTAATTATACTAGCCGCCAGCACTTCCTGTGGCAGTTCATTCCATACATACACCACCTTCTGCATGAAAATGTTGCACCTTGGATTCCTTTTTAAAATCTTTCCCCTCTCACCAAGTGTTTATATAGGGCTAGGTCAACAATACAAACTGCTTTCTTTTGCCCTGCTTGCCATAGGCTCCCAATTTAGATAGTGGGCCCTCAACCACAACTTTGCATTTGTATAGTACCCTTTTCACTGGAGCATTATAAGCAATTATAAATGTTAGGACAAATGAACAAGAAGTTGGATGTGGGGATATTAAGGAATAATTTTGGAGGGAGATATTTACGAAGGGAATTCCAGAGAGCTTGCGACCTAGAAAGCTAATAGCATGTCTACCAGCGGACATAGTGAAGGAAATCAGAGTTGCAAAAGATTACAGGCTATCTTAGAAATGAGAAATTAGATTGAAGCATGTTAGTTGCATTGACCTGGTTGGCAAGTAGCTATTTCTCTTAAGGCCCTTGATTATAGTACTCCAAGGGTGCTTCATATTGTAGCTTCGGCATATTTAGCTACTACATTGGTATCTACAAACTGCTGAATGCCCTTCGTAATTGAGCCTCACATGGGCAAATCCAAAAAAAATTTTGCAAGGCTTTGTGTTCTTACTCAGCTCTTGTCTTCAACTTGTAAATAAAGAAAAATACTGACTAAATGGCCACATAATTTTTACACCAGTCCGGTAGGGACTAAATCTTTTGGAGGAATCCTCAACTGGGTAGCTGACTGGTATGGACCCACAGCGGTTCAGAATCATCACTGGGTTCATAATCGTTTAATCCCCACCCTCTCCTCAATTTCCGAAACGAATAGAGGAAGTCAGTACAACTGTATCAACGAGTACTGGCTTAGAGGCAGAAGTCTGAATAAAGCTACTTCCTGTATGTCAGGGCTGGAATTATTTTGAGGGGGTGGAGGAAGAAGAAATTCTAAAGGAAAATGTCTCCCATGACCAAATTAGTAGTTTGTAGCACCATCTACTAGTCACACCTCTTGCCTGTAACATTTACTTAATTTTATAGGCCTGTTTTTGCTTGTTGAATATTTTGAGAGGCTGCCTGATGCAAGCATTTAAAGACCTGAAGGTCTAAAACCATATGATGTTAAAACATTTGAGACATTCAGCCTGGATATCTTTACCTGTCACTGTAACTTTTACTATTAATGGTGCCTTTAATATTGAAAAATATTTCCATGTGCTTCAGAGGCTGAATCACACAAAAACGGCTGGTGGGCTTAAAACTAAGATAGGGATAACCTAAAGCCTGGTCAGAGATGATCTGGAAGGTGTAGAGAGAATTCTAGAGTATATATAACAGAAAGCATTTGTAATGAAGCAATGAGATGCACTCAGAGCTTGGAGTCAGAAAAACTGGGAAAAATTCTAGGAAGAGTTCACAGAAATGAAAGATTTAAATATGAGGGAGAGAATTTTCAGTTGGAGGTATTATGGGCCCAGGGCTAATGTGTGTGAACAAGATTAGGGATGATGAGTCAGTAGGACTGATACAGGCTGCATATCAGCTAGTGTTTTGGATCAGCTGAAGTTTACAGAGGAAGGGAAGTCAGTCCACAGAGCATTGAAATAGCTGAGCCTCAAGTTGACAAAGGCATTTTTGAAAATTTCAGAAGCAAAGCTGACGCAGATAACAGGCTTTTTGTGTTTTTGGGAAAGATACGGAGTTGGAACAGAAACAGGGACTGAGTGCCATACTGAAATGTGACTGAAAAAATGGTGGATGGAATCAGTGGCAAGAATATGGACTTTGTGGTGAAGGCCAAAGATGTCAGCCTAATTATCTAACTAAAGGATTATTCAGAAGAGAATGTGACACAAGCAGTCTGCTAGCACATAGGCATTGAGTAGATCCTGACATGTTGTAGAGCTGCTGATGGATGGTGTTGGCTGATAACATGGAAGCTGTGTGTTAGCAGTGCCTCAGTTGGTAACGTTTTTAGCTTCTGAGTCAGAAGGTTGTGGGTTTAACTCACATGCAAAGAATTAAGCATCAAAACAAACTCTGTTACTGTATTGAGGGAGTGCTTCATTGTCTTAGGTGCTATCTTCCAGATCAGACTGTTCAACTGAGGTCTGCTCTCACTAAAGATCCAAGAAGCGTAGTGAGATCTCCCTGGTGCCTTGGCCCACATTTTTTCCCCCCCCCCCTCAACAAATGCCATAAAAAAATTTCCCTATTAAATACCACATTCCTTTCTGTGGGAGCTTGCTGTGTACAGTTGGCTGACATCTTTGTTATGGTTAATGAAGTACTTTTGATATGTAACAGTGGTTTGGAATGCTTGGCATTGGTGATTGTTTGAATAGACATACAAGTCTTTTGTTTTGACCCAAGATAAGGTTGCATGAGGCAGCACGGAGGAAAGCAAGGACAGATCTTTGGAGAACTTTTAGAGGTAATATATTGACAGTAGAAATAGAAACAAATGACAGTAGAGCCAAGCAAAAGCCTGTCCATCATCTACAGAGCACATATCAGGTGTTTGATGGAATACTCCCCACTTGCCCGGATGGGCGCAGCTCCAACAAAACTCAAGAAGCTTGACACCATCCAGGAAAAATGAAGTCCTCTTAACTAGCATCCCATCCACCACTTTCAACATCTACTTCCTCTATCAC
This sequence comes from Rhincodon typus, assembly GCF_021869965.1. Lineage (NCBI taxonomy): Eukaryota > Metazoa > Chordata > Chondrichthyes > Orectolobiformes > Rhincodontidae > Rhincodon > Rhincodon typus. The sequence goes on from NW_025966287.1 coordinate 32,897, forward strand.
CGATACTCAGTAGCAGTAGGGTGGACTATCTACAAGATGCACTACAGAAATTCACCAATGATCTTCAGAAAGCACCTTCCAAACCTGCAACCACTTCCATCTAGAAGGGCAGCCACTACCTTCAAGTTCCCCTCCACGCCACTGACTGAAATATATCACCGTTCCTTCACTGTTGCTGGGTCAAAATCCTGGAATTTCCTGCCTAGGGCATTGTGGGTCAACCCAAAGCAGGTGGACTGCAGCAGTTCAAGAAGGCAGCTCACCACCACCTTCAAGGGCAACAATGGATGGGCAATAAATTCTGGCCCAGCCAGTGATGCTAACTTCCCATGAATAAATTTTTTAATAAAAGGATAATCTCACTGAGCCAGAAAATAGTGAAATGTGTTGGCGCAGGATGGTGTCAAATGCTGCAGAGCAGATGATGCATAGGACATCACTGCAAAACAGCCCAGTCCATTACACAAGCCAACCTTCCATCCATGGACTCCATCTACACTTTTCATTGCCTCAGGAAGGCAGCCAACATCATCACCCCTGCAGCCAACATCATCACCCCTCCCACTCTGGTTATAATCTCTTCTAGCCTGTTCTGTTGGGCGGAAGATACAAAAGCTTAAACACACGTACCAACAGGTTCAAAAACAACTTCTTCTCAGCTATTATTAGACTTCTGAATGGACCTCTCAAATTTCAAATCTAGTGCTGAACTTGCTTTTTGTGCACCTTCTTTGCAGCCGGAGCATTGTATTCCTCGCTCTGTTTAATCACCCGATGATCTTTGTATGTTACAATCTGCTTGTACTGCACTCAAAGCAAAACATTTCCCTGTACCTAGGTACATGTGACAATAATAAATCAAATCAAAGTCAAGTCACTTGTGACACTTGGTTAAAGCCGTTTTAGTGATTTATGCCAAAGAAGAAAGTTATTGCAGAGTTTGCCTTCGAGTTGCTGGAAAGATGTATGTAGATTTAGGAGGTGACAACATGTTCCGGAACTTTAGATACAAATCGGGAGTTTGGAGATTGGCCAGTGTTGCAAGGACAGGAGTTTTGGATGGGCTTTTTGAAGAGGGTTTGATAGCAGTGATTTGAAGTGGTAGGAAACAGTCCCATTGGAGAGAGAGAACCATTTGTAATGTCCACTTGCATGGGACCAGGAAGGAAGGTTTTAGTCATCAGACTATAGTGGGAATGAGGTCAGGAGAGCAGGGGTATGGTCACAAGGACAAGACATGCTTACTGTTTCAAACTGAGCACACATTTTCTGATGACAAACCCTCAAAACCAGTCTTGTTTGTGAACCTTGGTCAGAAAATGCCTTCAGAATTGAAAGAAAACAAAAATTTGTGGATACTGGAGATCTGAAACAAACAAGAACAGAGTGCTGGAGAAACTTGGCACATCTGGCAGCAGAGAGGGGGAGAGAAAAATACTCTGGTGACCCCTTGTCAGAACAGAAAGCTAGGAAACAGTGATCTATGAGATGTTGCTGAGAGAAAGAAAGAAGTAAAAAGGGAAATGGACAAAGGGATTGTTGAGAGTAAGCCAAGGAAGAGAAGAAGCTCAATTAGCAATAACAACATTGATAATATGTTGGCAGTGCAGAGAGCAACCCGGGAGTCTGGGCATTGGTAATGGAACAATGACTGAGGTGTTCATGCTCAATTTGAGGCTGTCTAGTGCCCAGAGACACATGTTGGCCTGGGAATGCCGTGCTGTGTTGAAGTGCCAGGCAATTAGAAGCTCAGGGTCATTTCTTTATGGATAGAGAGAGGTGTTTGGCAAAGCTTGGTTCCCTATTCTGTGTTCTGCCTCCTCGAGAAGACCATGCGAGCAGTGAATACAGAAGACTAGATTGAATGAAGTACAGGTAAATCAGTGCTTCGCCTGGTAGATGTGTCTGGGGCCTTGGATGGTGAGGAGGTTATTGGGAAAGTGTGTTACACCTTCTAGGATTGCGTGGAAAGGTGCCATGGAAGAGTGGACCAGGAAGTCCTGGAGGGCCTGATTCCTACAGAATGCTAACAGGGGAAGGGAGTGGAATGCCTGGTGGTGGCATCCCACTGGAAGTGGCAGAAATGGTGGCTTAGGATCCTTTGGATGTGAAGTTTGTGGCATGGAAAATGAAGTCAAGGGGAAGCCTGTTGTCATTGTGGGAGAGAAGGGAAGGGGTGAGAGTAGAAGTGTGGCCTCTGCCCTAATTTTAGATGGTGGTGTAAAGTCAGTAGGTGAGTCATTTCGTCACCATTTCATTATCAGACTCTACTTCTGAGATCTGTCCTTCAAAAGTGGTATGATGAATATATAGTAAAATATATTTCCAAATATGGACCAATGTGTTACAAAATGCAGCATGCTTTCTCTCATTTGTGCCTTGGCAGCAAGGAGCTCTGGTGTTACTGGCATCTGGTGCTGCAATGTGGAGTGGTTGAGGGGATTTGATTTTAAATGGCTGCTTTGCCCAGTGCACTTGACAACCTTCTTTAAGGCAAAGGTAAATTCAAAATTGCAGAAAATGATTTGTGTTTTTTGGCGTGCCCCCCACCCTCAGTCACCATGGCAATTTCTTTTTCCCTATTTTGTATTTTTTTGTCCCCCATCTGGCACTCACTGTAAAGATTAAGTTACCCTGAGCCCCAGGTTAATGGTGACCAACTACTGTCTTGAAGATGTGCCACCATGGTGATCGAGCAAACTGGGCTGCAAGTCTGTTCTATGATCCTTGTAGATATCAACTTTTCGTACTGCAGGGTGAAAAAGTGTGCCTGGTTAAAAAGGCGTCAAAAATCCAGGTCTAGTAGAAAAGTACCTAAAATTTGGTCCTTGCTTCCTGTACAAAAATTAGCAGCAAAGATAATGAGGCAGAGAGTGGGGCTTTTACAACACCAGTACAATGATGTAGATCTAGTAACTTTTTTTTAAAAAATGCATTTCCATTGATCAGTACAAATTTGTACTTTAAGGCTGTAATTGCTGATTCTAATTAGGAGTGTAAACAAAATTTAGAACAGGTCCCAGCAACAGACAAATGATAGAGTACACAGTGTAGTGTCAATAGCTACTACAGATGGAGCTGCACTCTGTTCTTCAGTGCAGTACAGTTTCAGTATCACAAAAGTTTTCTACTGTGTAAATGTAGTGACTCAGATCCATTGGCATCATCTTTAATTGGGGGTGGGTTCAACACTTATGCCTTGCCTGCAGCGCTGCCCCCACCAGCCAATTTTTACAAATGTTATCTCTGCGCTTTCTCAACCATAAAATCTTTTTTGCGCAAGGTTGAAGCTTAGAAACGATGTTTAAATGTGCAGTGTTGTGTTATGCTGTGCTGTGCCCCCAGAAGGCCTGCAGATTCCATTCCCAGACACTGCTCATGTGAGCGGATCCTAACTGGGGCACCATAATTTGGCTTCAGGGCCTCTGAACTGAAACACTCCATGCAACAGACTTTCAAAAGAAAACATGTTGATGTATCGCACCAAAGGATCTCCATTTATGTGGTATGGTTGCTGGAAATTCGCAGCAGATCGATTGATTGTTTTCTTACCACTGTGTACGTTTGTGATGTTGTGCCACCATTGGCCTCGTTTTTTAAATTATATATTTGAATGAAATAAAACTGGAAAGGCTGAATTATAAAAATAGACAGCAATAGTTAATTGGGGATGTGGGGTACTAAGGGTAGAACTTGATACAAGAAGCTGAGTTGCATCTTCAATGATGTTGTAACAGACATTATGAAAATGTGGCAGTGAGTATCTTTGGGTCAAAGAGCCAGACTCTGAGAACAAACTAGCTCAATTGCTGCTGAGATCCTTGTCTGTTTCATTATCACCTCGAACTGACACTTCCAGTGTATCTGGCTAGTTGCTTACTTCCTGCATTCCATAACTCATCCAAAACGCTGCTGCCTGTGACCTAATTCGTACCAAATCCCATTTGCCCATTATGCTTATGTTCAGTGACTTGCGTTAACTGGTTGGTTGACTGCTTCACTTTTAAATTCTCATCCTCACTTTCAAATTCCTCCATGATCTTGCCAATTGTTGGCCCTGCAGTCTCCCCAAGCCTTGCCATCCTCCACAATATCTGCAAAATTCCCAAATCAAAACACTACTTCCTCAATCACTTTAAGTTGTTCTTTTTATAACCTACCAACATCTCTTTGTAGCTCAGTATCAAAGTATGTTTTATAATGCTGTTGTGAAATACCTTGGGATGTTTTATGTTAAAAGTGAGTAAATAAATACAAGTTATGCTCCAAGAGAGCACATGGTGTTGTTCTGAATATAAAACAATTTTTTAAGAAAATTAATGAAAGCCACACTCCAAAGCTGGCTGCTTCTGACCTGCAATCTGCACACTTAGCTCAAATAAGTTTGCTCTGATTTCCCCTAGGTCCTACATACCTTGACAATTAAACATATGCTGTTTAAAAGGCCACAGTTCTACACAATAACAGAAATAAGACATTGCATATTACACAGTATGATGCTTGTTTTTGTAAGACAGTATATTACCTGTGTGGAGCTGGAGGAACACAGCAGGCCAGGCAGCATCACAGGAGCAGGAAAGCTGATGTTTCGGGTCAGGACCCTTCTTCAGAAATGGGGGAGGGGAAGGGGGCTCTGAAATAAATAGAGAGGAGGGGGCGGTGACAGCAGGTGGATAGTGGAGTGGATAGGTGGGAGGGAAGACGGACAGGTCAAGGAGGCGGGGATGAAGCTAGTAAAGGTGAGTGTAGGTAGGCAGTGGTGGGGATTGGTCAGTGAGGTGGGAGGAGCGGGTAGGTGGGAGCTCCCCACCCCCAACCTCATCCCAAGACCAGCTCCCCTTCTCATCCCAGCATCCTTGACCTGTCCATCTTCTCTCCCACCTACCTTTCTTTGTAATATGCCAAACACCAGAATTCTCCAAATATTTGATGTAATACACATCCGGATGCTTTTTACAGTTCAAATTTGTTTTATGCCATATTTTAAAAATATTAAACTGAAATTTCCTGACATTTTAATTTTGACGTTGAGATAACCTGAGTACATTGTTGCAAAAATGAGTAGAGGAACTGCACATCTACCAACCTAGAGCAGCCTTTGATAATAATTAACCTCTAAATTACTTCAGGACCAATTTAGATACATTCCCATTGCAGTGTGCACCTGAGCACCAGCCTTAAGGGGACAAACCAGGTTAACAGTAAAACTCCAAACTTCGGGCCATAAACAATTTGATGGAAGATCAGCTGACATTGGTCTTCAAACATAGTTGCTGTTTTTGAATTGCATAACCATACCATATGTAGGGGCAGCAGTGGTGTAGTGGTGATGTGACTGGACTAATACTCTAACATCCCATACTCGTGTTCTGGGGATATGGTTCAAATCCCACCATGGCAAGTAGTTCACTAATGTCGTTTTTAGGGAAGGAAATCTACTGTTCTTATTTGATCTGGACTCCAGACCCACAGCAACATGGTGATTCTTAACTGCCCTTGAGTAGCTCAACAAGCCACTCATTTCAAGGCCATTAAGGGTTGGGCAACAAACCTGTTCAGTTTCTTTTCTACTTTGTTTTTATTTTATAGAAAGATTCCCATAGTGCTTTTTGAAAATTCGTTTATGGAATGTGGGAACTGCTGGCTCAGCCAAACATAGCCTGTTCAGAAGATGGTGAAACTAAAGTGATTGTTCCCTCAACAATGCCCTGGGTCCACTTCTCCATCACACCCAGCAACCTGTCCACTTCCCAAAGCAGCAAACATTGCAGATACAGAAAGGGTGACAACTGCCCTTTTACCTCCTCTCTCCTCGTCATCAAAAGTTCCAAGTGAAGCAGTGATTATGTGTACTTCTTTCAACCTAGTCCACTGTTGCTGCTGTCAATGTGGTCTTCTCCACACTGGGAGATCAAATGCACATTGGCTGACCACTCCATGTTCTGTCCACAGGTATGACCCTGAGCTCAGTGGCTAGCCATTTTAATTCTCCACCTTGCTCTAATGTTGGCATCTCTCTCTTCATCCTGCTGCACTGTTCCAGTGAAGCACAATATAAGCTTAAGGGACACCTCATCTTTCAATTGAGTGCTCTTCTGCAGTTTAACTATTTCAGGTTACAAAAACTCTGTCTCCTTTTTTTTGTTATTGCTTGTTTGGGATTTTTCTTTCAGCCAGCAGCGCACCCTGCTGCTTTTCTCTTCTTGCCCCATCTTCATGCGCTTCGGTCCTAGAGAACAAACTTTTCTGTCTTTCAATCTCCCACCCTGTCATAGGCCTTTTGTCCTAGCCCCACACATTCTTTGCTCAAAACTAATTACATCTCTACCTTTTTCCAATCTTGGAGAAAGGCAGCTGAAACATTAACTGTCTCTCTTACTTTCTACACAGATGCCACCTGAGTTTTTTTTTTTCATTCCAGCATTTTAAAAATATTATTTTGGGTTTGTAGCATCTGTAACATTCTGCTTTTTGTTCAGTATTTTTGGTTGTACTGGTAGCTGTGTTTGGGTATACAAGATATAGATTAAAGCTAATTGAAGGTAATCATGGCAGGACAGAAATTTGCCAGGTAAAGATTTTGCAGTAAAAAATTATGACTTGCAAAAGTGCTCATTAAGTCAAGGCACAGTACTGTTGGACTTTGGTCCATAGCAAGAATAATTATTAATTTTGTAAGCCATCTGCTTCATCCAGAGGCCCTGACCATTTGATAATTTTGCATCATTACTGGTTCTACCATGACTTCACTTGTCCTTTGAGGTGTCTTAAAATTATTTTCCAACATTTTTTCTTGTGCAACAATAGAGAGCAACTCCATGTTGACACAACAATGGGCCTTTCTTGGATACAGATGAACCACATCGTTGCACCGGGGAAGAATGTAGCCTTCTTGCCTCGCATCTGTGAGCAATGCCATCAGAGAGACACTTCCGGAGCATTTGTATTCCAAAAAATGGCTGGTTGTGCTTAAATATTGCTTTGTGTATTGAGGCAGTTAGTACCTCTGATTGGAGCCCGATGATTGATTGATTGGGTAGTAGTTTTATCAGCTGTCAGTGATTTGTGCCATTTTCAGTGCCCGCATTAATAATGGGGGACGCTGAGGTCAAGAGAGGCACAATCAATCCTCTTGGGCCTTGTATATCTTCCAGCAACCAATCAGAGTCTCATTAGTGAAATCTCCTCCTGTTCGTCTTGGTCATGTTGTTCCATTACCCTACCTTTTTGTTTTTCAAGCCTTCAATTACAGTGAGAGTTTTCTGCAGTTTCTTTTGCTGTTCCCCTCAAGTTGAAACATTTTGTAAAGAGCGTTACTCAAGACTATCAAAACAAGATGGTTGCAAGAAATTTAATAGGCAATTCAGGAGAGGCTTCTTTACCCAAAGATTAGTGTGAATATGGAACTTGTTGCCGAAGGAAGTGATTGAAGGGAATTGTAGAGGTTTGTTGAAGGGAAGTTTAAATGAGGGTAGGTGGGAGAAGTGAATAGATGCTGATTGAGTCGGATGAGGGAGGGAAATTCAAATTGGGCCTTTTGGCCTATTTCTGTTCCATATATCCAATGTTAGCATTCCTGACGTTTAATTATTCTTTCCCTTGCTATGTCTGCAGGGGATATAACCAACTGAGGCAATATGGTGGTTAATAAAAAAACCTGGCAACACTTGGAGCAATGCTTTTTAGTTTTGCAACAATTGTGTGAGGACTTTTCCCACTTCAGTGCTTTGTAAGGGCGAAGCATTTGGAGTAAAATCACGTGCATTTTCTCCAATCTGCTGGTGTGTGTGAGAAACATTTGGCCATAGAAATCTGAGTCTTGCATTGAGTTCAAGGGCAGATGGGAACATAGGAGCAGACATAGATCATTCAGACCCTGGAGCCTCTTCCACCATTCACAATATTCGATTAGGTCTTGGCTGATCTGTATCTAAACTCCATAATATGCCTTTGTTCTTTATCCATTATTAGGCAAGAGTATTAAAAATCTATCCAAATTGACCTAGCCTCCATCACTTTTCGAAGTGAATTCCAGATTTCCACCAGCCTTTCTGTGCAGAGAGCTTTCTGTAATTGCTCCACAATTTGTCTAGTTCTAATTTTGAGTATTTCAGCCCCCTGCACCCGCCGCCTTTTGCGGACTCTCTGTCAAAAGAAATAGGATAGATCCATAGAAACTATTGCAATATTTAATCATCTCAAATTTCAATTTGATCACCTCTTAATCTTGCACAATAAAATGAATGCAAGCCTAGCCTGTCCTCATAATTTAACCCTTGGTCACCAAACGTCTGATTATTAATTACATTTATTTCTGTAATTGTGGAGGAAGGGATAATCCAAATGGATTGCAGTCACCAGAATGTGCAAATGATGGTTCACATTTACAGTAATTAGATGTAAATTTTCTTTGCATTACTGTGTCTCACTATTTTCCTGTATCAAGCTGCGCATCAGGACTGATCACACACAGCATGTGTAAAACCATTAAACCTCATGCTCTGATAATTCAAGGGATAGCATGCTTACTTACCAGCCTGAGTTAGTAACCCTTAAACATTTTCGTATAATCTAGCCTTATAAAGGAAGGTTGAGCATTGTTATCCAAACCCAGGGCATTCTTCTTCAGAAGATTTCAGGTCAGAGCTCCTGGCCTGTCAGAGATTGACGTCCTTGTTTAGAACTCCATCTTCATCACCACCCCAATCCTAGTCAAAACTCTCTTACATTTACATAATTTCATCCCCAGCTTGTAACCTCTTCCATCAGCTTTTTCAAACCTCCTTAAAACTGGCTGGTCACCTCTGACTCCCATTGTTACTGAGGATCTGTTTCTCCTAGACAGAGGTGCCTTAGCATATTTTTCTGTAGTAAATGCAAGTTGTTGTGTCCATTAGGGACATTTCTAACCCAGCTTTGAAGCCAGCATCGAAATCTATTGGACAATGGCCTTGTGTCTTAAGCTAACAATGGCTTGTTATGGGGTTGTGGTGAACACCACCATTTTTTACCAAAGGAAAAAGATAGGACTGCAGGAAAATTGCTTGTATTTAGGCATGTAGTCTTTCAATGTGATGCTAATGAACAATCTCCTAAACGTTATGGGAAGCAAAATAATATGTATAAAGGACTTCCTGTATTATTTAGACACCATCTCATCAGGGAAAAAGGATAATAAGTTTATATGAGTCGATTTAAAGTTGCTGCAGATACAAAATGACCAAAAAGGTTAATTGGATATGGATTTGATCATAAAATGCCTATCACAATGGGTAAAAGTGGGTTTTCAATTTTAATTTAGCTTTTGGTCTCCCAACCTATTCTCTTAAAAAGATGTTGAAGGTAAACTTCTTGTTTCCTGAAGGTGAGTTTACCGGGTGATGTGATGAACCGTTTGAATGCATTTGTGTATAGATAGAAAATCCTGAACAAAGGGATGGTCAGTGATACAGCATTGTGATATTAGTTTGTTCCTCCTCTTACAATACTTGCCACCTTCTCAAAAATAATTTGCAATCATTCACAGACAACCGCCCAATTTATTTTGAAAGAACAGTATTGAATAATACATGTGTGAGGTCAGGCGTTCATAGGAGGGGCCCAGTTTTTTGATTCGACTCCAACATCTTGTGGGTTTTATGTGCATGTATATTTAATTTTGTAGCACGTTTTGAGTTTAAGATATTTCATTTGGCAAATTTACATTTGGAAAGCATTTCTCAGGTGGTGGTGGTGGTCTCATTAATTAGTTATTCTGAAGAAAACTATCATGTAACAGTTTAAAAAGCAGGAACCTAGCGTCAAACCCAGATTCTGGCGGAGCTTGGTGCAATGAATGTAACTGCTATTACCCTATTCTTTTCAAGGCAGATGGTTGATCGGTATAAACTGGAAATTTGTTTGTCATTATTTCTATTATCTAGTTAATAAACCTGACTGTAGCCTAAACTGTAGTGTAGAGGTGTATTTATTTATTACTTTCCAACTATTTGCTCTATCTGAGTGCCTTTGAACTTCACAGGAATGTAATGTGACAGCTTCGACAACCAAGGAAAAGAAGAAACTGTTAGACCCGGTGACTGAAAGTTTGGTCAGGTTTTATACAGTGTCTTAAAGGAACAGAGATTGGAGAAATTTAGGAATGGAATTCTAGAATTTAGGACACTGACACGTGAAGGGATAGTCAACAGTGATTTGACAAAGTAAATCTGAGTTTCATGAGATGACAAACTAACATAGAACAGGCTGATTTTAGAAAAGTGACCGACCCTGTTGGATGCATATTAGTTGTGTTGTACTCATTGCAAAGGAACCATTCCATTTAAGGAGGAGCCTGCCTTTATACATTTTCATATGTCTTATCCTATCTCTCAGAATATCCTAAAAGTACTTGAGGTACAATGATTAATCTTATTTAGCAGACCATTCCCATGACCCGTTTAGACGTTATGACCCAGCTCCATGGTAGAATCATAGAATCCCTTTAGTATGAAAGCAGGCCATTTGGTCCATCGAGTCCACACCGACCCTCCGAGGAGCATCCCGCTCAGATCCACTCTCTCCCTGTAATCCTGCATTTCCCATGGCCAATCCACCTAACCTGCACATCTTTGGACTGTGGGAGGAAACTGGAGCACCCGGAGGAAACCCATGCAGACACAGGGAGATTGTGCAAACTCCACATAGACAGTCACCCGAGGGTGGAATTGAACCCGGATTCCTGGTGCTGTGAGGTAGCAGTGCTAACCACTGAGCTATTGTGCTGCCTGTGGTAGGTGGGCCTTGACTCTGGAACTTCAGGCCCAGAGGTAGAGCAAATACCACAATGGCATAAGAACCATTGACCAATTAATGGTAATTTTTTTTTTCACATGTAAATATATTTGAATACATACTATATTAGAAAAAAAGTGCTTTGGATGATTTCATATTCTAGAGATTGAGTGAAATTGTCATCATGTTGGAAAAAGGTTATTAATGCCTATAATTCGACTGCTTTTTAGTGCCGTGCGGAATTCTACTTTCCTCGTTCTGAAAGTGGATGGACCAATCTTGAAGAGTTGGATTTATTAGATTCTGTACTAGTCCTTTTGTAGTTTATTTGTAAAACCAAGTATTTTTGGGCAAGAAGATATATCGGTTGTGGCTTTTGTTTCAAGGAACAGTTTTGAGGATTATTCAGCACAAGGGTTATCTGCATCCTCTGATCATTAGCACCAATAAAACCGGAAATAAAAAGGCTTGGAACATTGATTGATTCAACATGACCACTGTGCTTAATAAGCTAGTGCCTACAGGAATGATAAATAGCTTAATGGCTGTGAGCCAGAGTGGGACGTGCAAGAGGCTAGAGCTGGGTTGGGATTGAGATAGGTCACAGGGTTCATGGAGAGGTGTAGAGCTGAGATAGTTACAAAGATCAGTAGGGGTCGTGCCATGGTGGAATCTGAAGATGAGTGCACGGGTGCAGTGGACTGTGATACCTGTCCTGATGTGCTCTGGTCACTGAGTGGGAATTGAATTGTTTGACCCAAGGCAAGAATTCTTCTGAGTGAGCAGGCTGTGTGGAAGAGTCTCCATCCAAAGATTAATGTATTGATTATGTTTATGTGTTTAATTTATCTGTGGTTTATTTCCAGAATTAATTATTTAATTTTTATTTGAATTTCAAGTTTCTCATTCATTGTTAATATATTTCATTCTGGGATCTGGGCGCTGCTGGCTAGGACAGCAGCTATTGCCCATCCATAATTGCCCTTGGCTAAGATAAGAACTAATTGAGGGAAAAATATTATACTACCATTCCTGAAAATCTGTAAGAAAATACTCTACAGGTCAGGCTGCTTCTGTAGACAAAGAACAACTGAATTAAGCATCCAGATTTTCAAAGAATCTGAATGAATTCCAGGTCCTGTCAACATGGTTTTTTAAAAAAATTCATTTCAACTATACATGCTGGAGGCAAATTTCCGTACTTGGTTACCCTTCATGTTGGGGACTGCTGGTGCTCTAGTAAAGACAGTAGGCAACAATGCGGAGGACCCACCATGTTGGAGGAGGTGCAAGGGTCCATGAGGGATCAGTGAACATAAGCACAGGCTTTCATTAGCATAAATGAAGTGTCAGGGAAATGAAATTGGAAACAAAGCAAGAACAAAAGAATACTGTAGAAACAGAGCAGGTCAGGCAGTACCTGTGAAGAGAAATAGAGTTAATATTATAGGTCAGTAACCATTTGATGAAAGATCATCCACCTGAAGTGATCATCTTTGTAGATGCTGTTAGCCTGTTAAGTTGTCCAGCCCTTTTCTTTTTGTTCATATTTCAGAATTCCTTGGTGGGGAGGCAATGGCCCTAGGGGTATTATTGCTGGACTATTAATCCAGAGACCCAAGTAATGTTCTGGGGACCCGGGTTCGAATCCCACCATGGCAGATGGTGGAATTTGAATTCAATAAGAACAAAAATCTGGAATTAAGAGTCTAGTGATGACCATGAAAATGTTGCTGATTGTCAGAAAAACCCATCAGGTTCACTAATGTCCTTTAGGGAAGGAAACTGACGTCCTTACCTGGTCCGGCCTACCTGTGACTCCAGACCCACAGCAACGTGCTTGACTCTTAACTGTCCTCTGGGCAATTAGGGATGGGCAATAAATGCTGGCCTAGCCAGTGATGCCCTCATCCCATGAATGAATAAACATAAAAAAGATCATCCTTTTGTATTGGTTGCTAAACCAAGATACACTCAATTGGCCCTGCAGTAAATCTGACCGTCACGTGCACTAGACTGGGTATAGTTTCACTGAACTAAAGTTTAAATATACAATTCTGAACCAGGCAGATCCTTCACACACTCATTAAAAAACTT
>NW_025966287.1:46166-50000 GCF_021869965.1 Rhincodon typus
CTTGGCCTGCTGTGTTCATCCAGCTCTGCACCTGGTTGTCTTTAATTAGTAGCCAGCAGGTTTCCCATACCTACCTCAGCACCAGCCCTTTTGAAAATTGCTAACAGTCCCTGAGGCCTTGGTCTCATGAAACTACCCCTGGGAACATGATTTTCAAATCCTGGCTGCGGCACACAGCCTGTTGAAAGTGTGGCTGGATGTTTGTTTCAGGATTGTCACCTTCCCTCCAAGTGGGTAGAAATGTGAGTAGTTTTAAGGATGTGGAAAGGGAAATTCCGTGAAGGGGTGGAACGCAAAAGAACTGAGGTGACAAAAGGGTTTGTGTAAAAGAGCCAAAGATAATGGAAATGGTACAAGTAAAGAAACCAGATTTTGCTGTCCTGCGAACATTTCTGTCCTTGGCCTCCTGCACTGTTCTCACAGAGCCCATTGCAAACTGGAGGAGCCGCACTTCATCTCCCACTTAGGCACTTCAGCAGACTTTGGGACTTAATATTGAGTTTAACAATTTTGGACCATAAATTGTGTCGTCTATTTTAATAACTGACTCTCGACTGCCCCTAACCCCTTCCCCTCCCTGTCTTATTAGTATGGATGTGCTCTCAGTAGAGCTGACCAATTTTCTGCTATTAACACTTAGTCTTCATCTATATATTTTCTCTACCATCATTAGCCCTTTTCCTCTGGAAAACCTTTGCCGTCTGTTCCACATTTTCCCCCTTCCCATTTTTGTTCCATTTTCATATCCATTTTCTGACTTCCATCAGTTCTGGGGAAGAACCATATTGGACTTGAAATAGTAACTCAGTGGGTCTGGCAGACCCACTGAGTTTCTCCAGAATTTTCTGTTTTTAACTAGGCAAAATCTGGGCCTGGTAGAGTTGTGTATGGTGGAATGATGGAGAACTTGGGAGCAAGGGATGGAGTTTTTGACCGGAAGTGTGTGAAGAAGTGTACTCGAGACCAGTGTGTTATCTACTTAGGCAGTATAGTGGGCTGATCATAAATATCCATTGATAACCTATCCTCAGAAAGTAAGGCAAAAATTTTGAGGAAGGGAAGAGTATTCTAAATTTCTGTGCATTATAAACAATTTAGTATCTCTGAGGAATCATAACTTTATGGTTAATGGGTTCATTTAACATCATGGAGCTTGATTCTCTTACAATTCAACTCAAACCCCAAGTTGTTTTGCTATCTTGGGGTACATTTTAAGTACGAAAGGTGCTTGTTTAGTTTTGAAAATTAAATGGTTGGACTCAGGATCACTGTCAGTGACCCCACAATGAAGCAAGCTTTCTAACCAACAGCACTGGTGGGTGAACACTGTTCTAGACAATTGTTGTTGTGATATCACCTTGCTGTTTGTGGAAGCTTGCTGTGCATTAATTAATTTTTCAGTTTTCCACCTTTTTAAGACCGTGAGTACACCCTAGGTGACCCAAGGAACAATAAAAATGCAAATTTGTTTCTTCAAGTACATTCTGTTCATTGTCTAAGCCATATACATCGGGAAAATCACACTTTTCCAATCTAAATGAATTGCTCTTAGCTGGAGTAGTGTTTAGACCAATGATGTTGTCATCTATTCCCTGCATGACCCAGTAGTGCAATCAGCCTGGATCCTTGCTTTTCATTGCTATTCCCTGATGGAAAATGTAGATGTATGTACATTTAGATGGGGGTGCAATCTAGTTTGGCTGCAATGTCTCGCATGACCAAGTCTGCAATTGTTTGCTGTTTTAAGCTAACAACTGCAGAAAATCCACTTTGCTAAGTTACCCAGTGGTGACGTCCATGGAAGTAAATAACAACATAAATTAGTGCCTTCAACAGAGGAGGAGAGAAAATTGGTAAGAGGCAGGACAAATAATCTATCTGTTACTGAATTATAATACTGTCAAGATCATACCTCAAAACAAACCCTCAAAGAAACCCTGCACCTGAAATATAATTGCAGTTTAATGTTGTATTTGAAGTTGTCTTCAAAAACCTGACACACTGTTACCTGGGTGAGATGTAAAAATTTAATCTAAAATCCATGTATGAAAGGCTGTTAAAGTAAGAAATTGGTAACTGAAGTGAGACGTCATAACCACCAATTTCTACGACGTTTAAATAAATGTTCAAATATATGCCATACTTGGAACCAGATGCTGGCGGCTACACAGGCTCTGAATGGTTTCTTTTGAAGATTATTGTCTGCAATTCACTAAGTAGCTTGTAAGTAATGTTTGTGATTCTTGTGTTTTAGGATTTTGACCTATTTTTCCACCAAGCATTTGAAAGAGATCTGCTTTTGAATGTTGTGGATTTTTAAGCAAAATTTATTCACCTTATCATGAAAAGATAAGCTAGTTAACAAGCTATGAACTAACCATAGACTGTCAGTAATCATTTTTTTAAGCTCATTTTAACAATTGGCAAATGTATCAGGAACAAAAACAAAGTTACTGGAAAAGCTGAGCAGGTCTGGCAGCATCTGTGAAGGAAAAAACAGAGTTAACGTTTTGGGTCCGGTGACCCTTCCTCAGAACATTTACTCAGAACAGCAGTTCTGAGGAAGGGTCCTCGGACCCGAAACGTTAACTCTGTTTTTCCCTTCACGGATGAGACCTGCTCAGCTTTTCCAGCATCTTTGTTTTTGTTCCTGATTTACAGCATCCGCAGTTCTTTCGGTTTTTACTTGGCAAATGTATCATGTCCGTTGTGTTGGGAAATAGTTATTTTTGGCTGCAACTAGAGGGATATTTTAAAAAAAACACAGCAATTCACCAAGGCATCTTGCAGCCTTGTCCAAACCTGCGACTTCTATCAACTAGACAGTAAAGGGCAGCAGATCCATGGACAAACAACCACCTCTAAGTATCCCTCCAAGCTTCACTGCATCCTGACCTGGGACAGTATCACCATTCCTTCATTGTCGCTGGCTCCAAATCCTGGAACTCTCTTCCTGACAGCACTATGGATGTAGAGCAGTGGCTCACTACCATCACCTTGTCGTGGCAATTAGGAATGCGTAATAATTGCTACACATCCTGCAACTGAATGTTTTAAGCACGCAGGCAATCAGCCCTTCAAACACAAAACTGCAAGGCCAAACATTAGGAGGAAAATAACGAGAACAAGTTAAGTGTTTTAGAACAAAAACAGAAGTTGCTGGAAAAGCTCAGCAGGTTTGGCAGCATCTGTGAAGAAAAAAATCAGAGTTAACATTTCAGGTCCAGTGACCCTGCTTCAGAAACATTAACTCTGATATTTTCTGCACAGATGCTGCCAGACCTGCTGAGCTTTTCCAGCACCTTCTGTTTTTGTTCCTGATTTACAGCATCCGCAGTTCTTTCGGTTTTTATTAAGTATTTTAGATCTGAAGTCAAATCAAACAATCTGTTGTTGTGCAAGGGTATAATTGTTTTTATCATTACAAAATTTTCCTGGTTTGAAATGAGCAAATCTGATCATAAACTTCATTCCAGACTTTCGTTGTCATGCAAAATGAAGCAGTTTAATGTTTCCGATCTGGTGTTCTCTGACCAAATGTACTATCAGTTTACATTTAGTGAGCATTTAAAATATAGTGCTATCCAGTTCCTGTCATCATCGGTGGTATTATTACGAATCCATTCATGCTGTATGTTTTTTTTATGACACTATATGATGTGTTGCATTATGGACGCATCTGCAAAATTTACAAGGCTGTGGGAAATGAGCAGAGGAATGGGCTGAATTGACTTGCTGTGTCAAAGTGCTTGCACAAGCATAATGGCATGATGAACTGAATGACCTCTGTGGTATATGATTTTCTGACTCAAACGTAAGCTGCTCAGACTACTC
>NW_025966288.1:0-13789 GCF_021869965.1 Rhincodon typus
ACAGCACTTTTCTAACCTGTGACCTCTACTACCTCGAAGGACAACTATAGTAGATCTATGGGAATATTATCAGCTGCAAGTTCCCCTACAAGCCACTCAGCATTCTGATTTGGAAATATATCACTGCAATTTCTTCACTGTCACTGGGCCAGTGTCCAGTGATGGAACTGCATTCTGAATATCACTTTGGCTGTCCTTTTATCCCAAAGAGTGGGGCAGGTTTAAGAAAACAGCTCACACCACCACCTCCAAGGTAATTGGAGTGGGTGATAAATGTTGGCCTAGTAGTGATGCCCACATCCAAGCGAGGAGTGTGACAAAAAAGCTTAATAATTGCTGTAAACTGCTTTGACTCCTATATGCAAAACTTGCTGGACAAAAAGTTGAAAATCCATCCATTTTGCATTCTACCATTCAGTAGTTACACAGTATGATTGACTAATCTTGGCAATCAATCTCTAAAGAGTTAGTGAACAGCAGACCCAGTTGGCTGATCCTTCCAAGTGGTTTGCCACTTTCATTGCATGTCACAAATTACATGGGTATAGTATTGCAAAAATTTTACTTTCTGGAAGAAATCTATTTAGCATAATGTCTTCATTAATCACAAAGTAACAAGAATGTGTTGTCTTTGTGTCCTCTTGTCAATATTTTCTCAATACTCTGTCCTGTATTAATGAAACCTGATGGCTTCTGTTGTAAACAGTGTTAGGAAAACCATTGAATCTGGAATGGAGTATTCTGGATTAATCTTGGAATTGTGACACAATATTAACAGAATCTAAAATAATTAGTGAAGTAAAGAAAATTTCTCTTTCTTCCCTTCTTGGATTATTTCTTATCTTTGGCACTTTCCTTCTCTTTCGTGACTTTACTGCCTTCGTTTTTGCGTGTATGCTATTCACTAATATAGATGTTGACTCCTATACCTACCTAAAAATCGCCGCCTCCCAAATTAAGTATAATGTTCCATTTTTTCAGTATCAATTGTATCTATTCTGGTGATGCCACTCTCCATTAGTGTCTGTAGTATTTCACCTCCATTGTGGTTGGCTGGTGTCTGGTCATTTCCCACGTTTCTCTCATCCCTTCCTGTCCTGCCCAGATCCATAAAGGGATTCTCTTTGTCTTCACCTTCCATCCCACCAGCCTCCACATTTAACTGATCAACTGGTCAACTTCTGCCACTTCCATTGGCTCCATCATAGTGCTACTGCTAAATATGTCTTCCCCTTGCCTTTCAGTATTCCAGAAAGGCTACTCCACAGTACTTGGAGCACTCCTGAATTAACTCCAAATCCTATTTTCTTCCCATGGCATCTTTCCATGCAAAACTCCTGCCTTTTCTGTTCCGCAGTCTTAGGTGTCAAATACTCCTTCCAAGTGAAGTAGTGATTTACTTGTACTTCAGTTTTAATATACTGGACTGACTACTCAAAATGTGGCTCCCCTACATTGTGGTTGCCTTTGTAGACTTGACCGTTGCATTATGTATCTTTTTGTCAGTCTCATGTATGACATTAAACTTGTGGTTGCCTATCATTTCATTTCTGCTGCCATTTAGACTTCTGTGTTCTTGGCCTTCTGCATTTTCCCATTCCAGTTAAATGCTGTGTTAACTCAACGAAAAGAACCTCGTCTTTTCATTTGGTAACTTTTGGCAGTCAAAACAGAGTTCAACAATTTCACTACCCCACGAGATAATAGCAGGAAAATACAGAGTAGATAAAGATAAAATATTTCCACTGTTTGGGGATTCTGTGGGTCTGTAGGCCAGACCAGGTAAGGGTGGCAGTTTCCTTCCCTAAAGGACATTGATGATCCAGATGGATTTTTCCGACAATCGACAATGGATTCATAGTCATTATTAGGTTCTTAATTCCAGAAATTTTGTTGAATTCAAATTCCACCATCAGCTGTGAACCCAGGTCCCCAGAACGTTATCTGCATCTCTGGACTAACAGTGCTCTTGTCCCTTATCCACCGCTCATTCTTTGGTTTAATGTGTTGTCCTCTTTCAGCTTAAAGCTTGTGATCAGGATAAACAGTAAAACCCTTTCTGGCACTCAGTGGTTTTCGGTAGGAAATTAAGTCAATTTAAGGACTGATGTTGAATTGGTGAGATCAACAACTAGAATAATCTAGGCAGAGGAGTTAATTCAGTTTTCATTTGATGTGATTTTGTGTGTGCGCATGTGTGGGTGGGAGGTGATCCATCTAGCAGTGATGTTGGCCACAAACACAGCCTTATTTCTAATCCCTCTCCTTTTTGCATCGTGCCATCACCCCTTTTAGTCATTTAATTGCTCCTGCTTCCCAACCAGTCATAGACTGTCCCATTTGTTTTCCCTTCTTCATTTTCCCTGTCTCTCTGCTTAAAACTTGATGCCTCTAACTTTTTACCTGTCCTGAAGAAAGGTCATTGACCTGAAGAGTTAACATTATTTATGTCTTCACTTATGCTGCACTTCCAGTATTTTCTGTTTCTCTTTAAGCTTAATGCTGCTTCTCCAATTCTTCATTGTTTCTCTTGCAATTTGTTTACAGGATGTTGAAGCTATTCCCCACTTCATTAGCTAAAGTTTCTTGCTTTTGGAAAGTGAAACTTTAACTTGTGCAAAAAAAATTTAGTCTGCTGCACTTCTTTCATACCTTATTAGAAGGTCTATAAATTCAATCCTTTATCAGAAATAAATTTCCCTTTTTGTTGATGAATTCTCAGTCTTGATTTTCATTGTCACCGAAGTACACTTCGGCTGGTTTTTAACACTTACACTGAAAAGACTTGCAAATGACTAATATTTTGGAGCAGATGCATACATTGTACAGTGTTTCAAATATAATGTGAAGTTTAGCATTTTGTCAACTCTCAATGGAACACTAATGACCACTGCTGAATCTGTACAGGGTATGACATTAGTTGTGATTGTAATTTTAGCTGTCAATGTTGCAAACAAGTGTATAATCTAGGTTGAGCATTAGTTCCTGTTCACTTAAAAGAAATTTCTCATTTTGAGTGTTTGTTTAAGGGGGCATTGCTGTGCATGCTTTACATTCCTTTCCATGCTAGAAGTCTGATTTGTATTCTGTTGCTTTCTATCCTTTTTCTCGCATTACAATCCTCAAGATGAAACTTTTATCTCAAAGAAAGGCACTTACAGGCCCAATAAAGTTTTATTCAAGCAATTTGATGATGGGGTAAAGTATTTCTCTAAATTGCTTAGGGACCTGCAAGAACATATGATTAACTGTGTAGGAGTAGTGCTCAACAGAATGAGAACCAGCTGGTATCTCAATGGTGATCAACTGTGCTGACCTCTGCATGTTGAATTTGCTTTACGAAGTGAGTAGTGCAATGATTTTCAAAATTTTTTTTCTTACATGGGGCACAATTTAAATGTGGACAGATGGAACTGAGAAAAATCTTGCTCAAACCTCTGATTTTAAGTAACAAATTTAAGTTGGTATTATCGGTTGGTGCAGAGGACCTATTTGTGATGTATTGGAGCTCCAAGAATTCCCCTGTGCCAGTGTAGCAATGGTCATGTTGGAGACTTCTGTTTTAAGGTGACACTAATACAGTATGTTGATTTCCCCAGACAAGTTGATGTTTATCTTGTGCATTGTTTCTGTTTGAAGCCTATGGATTTAAAAACTTCACCATTGTTTCTCAATTTTTTTTTGCTAAAAATTCAACGTGTACAGTTCTACAGCTGCCTACCCCCTTTAAATTTACTGAAGAATTATCAGCTTTTTAACTACCATCATTTAAAATTGTGGGTTAATGTTTTTTTAAGATTAGGTTTCAATCATGCACCTTGAATAGCTTTTTAGAGCATTGCAACAGGTGTATGTCATAGTCAAACTTCATTAACCACTTGACTGTAAGTATTTATTGCTTGAAATTTTTAACGTGCAGAGATTGAATACATTACATGATGTTTTATTAGCCTGGTCCTTTTCATTTTGTAATCATTTTATCATGTTAAAAATCCAGAAAGGTGGCATTCAAACATCAATGACTTTATTAAACCTGACATTCAGAGCTTTCATATTTGAAAAATCTCCTCAAAGGAGTTATTAAATCTTCCTGCTGTCTTCCTGTTCATGGTCTGGGAATTTGTTCAAAGATCCACTTTGTTTCCTTGTACCAATTTACTCAAAATATGAGCTTTTTTCTTGAGTTGTTACCTTCTGGTATTTAAGGAATTAGTAATTATTTCTGAAAAAAAATGCATTAAAAGTTTAGTTCCTTATTTGGAATTTGAGAATTTTCTGAACTTTAAAGCTATTTTCATTGGGTTTTATTTGGGGTTTTTGATACACTGTATACTTTCAGCACGTTGAGAAAGGTAAGGCCAAAGTAAGCTGGTTATCCTCTTAAGCAATTTATTTACACTTCATCCTTTTACAAGGATAAAGTCACTTTGTGAAACAAAATAATTTAAACTAAAAAAAAGGTAAATTCCCTGTGCATTTTGTAAAATCCAACGTGATTTGAAATAGCATTCAATACAAGGGCATTTAAATGAATATCTACTTATTACTGACTTAATTGAACAGATATGTAGTTTATTAATTTATATTTTGCAATTTCAAAGCATGAATTCATAAAAATACAAATATATATTTGTGAACATATTGGATGACTGGGTTGCATGCGTTACTCATTGTCACCTAGGTTGGCCAGTCGATCTTCCACTGTCCTCCCCCAGAGATCAAGTTCTGGTAACCATTGTGCTAGGTTATCTCTGGTAATTCATCTCAAAGCTTAACTTCTTTTGCTTGCCTTAAAATAAAAATAAGTCATATATTGTTGATGCTCTCACTGCTTTAGTGAGTAGCTGTATGCTTTTGACAGATATTTGTATGCTTTAGGCCCATTGTATCTAACATGGCAGATAAATTGAGACTTCCATTAGAAAACAATAAGGCATTTTGGCGGAATTGACAGATTGTTTTGAAATCGAAAACAGATCTATTTGCTGTCCTTATGACTGATAAGTTAAATGCAATGTGATGCTCAATTGCACAGAGCAGGAACACCACGTATGTGTTGATTGAACTGATCTCAGTTGGGTAGTTGCCCCAGGAGAAGGAAGGGAAACTGTCTAATGTCAGGTGCTGCTGATCACCGTAAAAGATGTCCTACTAAAACATAGATGGCATGGGCTTCGGGTGACAACAGGCCTAAATCTGGTAGACATTTCAACTGTGGAGGAGCATCACCCAAGCAACAGCTCCTGTCCATATGTAACCATTCAGAGTTGCATCTGGTTTCAGCTACCCAAGGGTACGTGTTTCACCATGAATCAAGGCTTTCAAATTGAGGAGGGAGGAGGTGGATAAAGAGAAATGGGATATTTTAGAGAGAATAATTAAATGCCTGAAACTATTTACGAGGCCATCTTATTCTACTACTTGTGTCCAAGGGTTAAAATATTTAAAAAAACTTGCAGTTCAAAAGAGGGCCTATTGATACAGAACATGACAATTCGTTGATATAACAGTACAGACTTGATGCAGTTTTGTCAATACAGCTCAGAATGGGTTTATCACAAAGATTAAACTCTGTACATTTTTAATTATTGTCTAGACCACTACCTGTCAATAACCCAATTCTAAATATCTGGAAATGCCTCTTTAAAATCTTATATAGAGTCATTTGTTGGTTATATTGAGGTACATTACTCTGTTTCTTAGCAAGTTGAAAATATTTTTTGATGTGTCCATATTTCCTTTGTTTCCAAAAAAAAAGCCAGTTTAATTTTGAGTTCCCTTGAAGGCTTGCGAATGGTACAGCTAGCAAAAAAAATTCAAAATTAATTCAATCCAGGAAAATAGCTAGATTATAGACTTGAAGCTGCTTCTAGTGTGGTGCTTTGTTTTTAAGTGGTAGAGCGAAAAACAAAAGTCACAGAAGCTCAGTTTTTACTGGGTACAATTGTAGCTTAAGTTCCACAAATGTTTGCACTGCTTTGGCTGATTTCACATGAACTGTGCTGAAAGAAACTGTCCGGGTCCTTATTTTCAAATGATCGACCTACATGGAGGAGGAAGTTAATGTTCCCAAGTACAGCTGTTTTGCCAATATGCTTTTTGCTGTACAGTCAGCCCTCTTTACCCTTGAGGGACAGGGCCACAGACGACATGTCGATAACAAAACAAAACACATTACACTCTCATGTGTCTCTCTTTGTGTACTGCGTGGAGCTATGTGATTGGTTTACAAGATAGACTAGATGAGAAAATGGAGAAAAACAGTCTGTGCCTGATTTCATGAATATGTAAATTCATGGATAACAAATCCTGATATAACAAGGACTGGGTCTATTGGATTACCAGTTTCATACAAACACAGCATATAAATTTATATCTGTGCATGTCAAATTGAACTTCTGCACCCTTTTGTGCTACTTTGTTTTTATACATACAACCACCTGTTCTGGAGGGGGTTCATCTGGTTACAATCACAACAAAAATAAATTTCTAGAACTACCTCTGAAATTGCTCTGTGCTATGTTGGTTTTAAGATATATCAAACCTGCAAACAATATGAGAATTACTTTGGTATGTATGTGCAAGCTTTTGGTAACACTTTGGCAAATGTGTAGGAGGTGCATTATCATTCAACTGCAGCAAAGAAAATGATATTTTTTTAACCGAGAGTGTAATGATATCTGAACGTACCTCCGAACAGGGACGTGGGGGGAAATCCCCATGTGCTTTCAATCTGTAGGTTCACTGAATATTTAATACCAGAATGGTATGAACAACATAATGGAGTCTACAGGAGAGACCAACAAGGCTGAGAGTTGTAAAGTCGTATTGATCAGAAGTATGGCTTGACAGGTTTTAAGTTAGCGGACTAATGGTATCTGCAAGGAGACTGCAAGTCAGCTTTTTTAAAAAAAAATACATCAGCTTAAGTTTCATTTGCATTCTGTTGTGCACCACATTGTTTCTTTTTGCTGTGGAGTTGCCTGGCCCTCAAACGTTCAGAGCTATGAAATATTGTTGACTGTATTGATCTTCTGAATAAGTTTGAGCCAAATTTCAACATTTTGTGAAGTATTTCTGTGGTTTAATTGCTCAGAGTTCTGAGTATTTTCCTGTGTTGACACTAATAGTCTTGTTCAACAGCTACAGGTGATGATTTGTGGCAATTTGTAGTCGTTTCCCATTTCACTGAATGGGATCTTGTCCACTATATAAGGTGTATCGTTCTGTCATTTCTCTGATTCATCTTGCTAATGCAATGCACATGTTAGCGTACAGAGAAGTGAGATTTTTAACAAGAAATTTGTTAGATTTCCTTCATCACAGATTAATCCTAGATTAATTAGCTTCTCTTTTAGGAGTTGCTCTTAGTAACCTTTAATACTCGGGATTAGGGTAGCTTCTCAAACCATCTGTGTTTGAGTTTGCTAAATATATAGGGCATAGGTGTCTATTCAGATTGGGTATGTACGTCTGCTTAATATTTCCTTACCCTTTCTTTTGATGTCACTGCAGGATAATGCTATGTGGTAACTTGTATAAGTTCATGGTTCTGAAGGGGTTAATATTGTTACATTTGTGATGATGCTGTGAGTTTCAGGTGTGTTTTGTCCTGTTGGATTGGTGAAGAGCAATCTATGAGAAGATAAACAACTTGTGAAGCCTTGGGTGTTTTTTAAAAATTGGAACAATAGAAGCAGCTTGAATGCATGTGGTCAAGCTCCCATCTACAGAACCGGGATCTTTAGTTTTAGCATTCAGCAGTTGCTGTTGGGGTGTGGAAGAAGTGAAAGCTATCTTTCCCTCTGTTACATCCAGAAGCTAGGGATTCTCTGTCTGCTATAGGAGTTGCTTGTGAGACAACCTGTGTTCTGAATTTTCCTTTTTCCAAGGGTGTGTTTATGCGATATTATTATTAGAACAGTTAATGAGTAATAGCTACTGTATCTATTATTCTAATTTTTCCAATAGAGTTAAGTTATTCCAATAACACAGTGTGGAGTTGGAGGAGCACAGCAGGCCAGGAGGAGCAGGAAAGTTGACGTTTCGGGTTGGGGAACCCTTCTTCAGAAGGGTCCAGACCCGAAATGTCAACTTTCCTGCTGCTCTGGTGCTGCCTGGCCTGCTGTGCTCCTCCAGCTCCACACTGTGTTATCTCTGACTTCAGCATCGGCAGTTCTTACTATCTCTGAGTAAGTTATTCCAATTCCTCCTTTGTTTTATATTTAAACTATAGTGAATGAATAAAGTATGTTTTGCTTTAAATCCAGTAGTTTGACCAATCGAATTGCATCTGGAGCGCAACACCTTACATTTATTTTTTAAAATTAAAAAAACCTAGAGGCTAGGCTTTCTTCTGAATAGTTTGAGGGTTTTGGTCTTGTCCATAACACATTAGTTTCACCATTTTCTTTTGATGTCAACACAGTCAGAGGACGGAGATATGGGGTTCTACTCTAGTTTTCTAGAAAGCTGATCTTGCTGTTCCAGCTCCCTAAGATCCGAGGACTTGTTGCTGATTCAATGAAGTTGGACTTATTGTTAAATCTGAACGGTGCCTCTTCTGTAGATTCTCTATCGTGATGTTTCCTCTACCACTAATTATTAGGCCCAAGACAAAGGAAGATTGCTAGTAAATTACTGCAAGCAACTGTTACCCATACCACATATTGGTAGACATGCCAATACCACAGGGTACCAAGAGTAGTATGGGAAAATACCATAGTAATTTTCCCCCAGGGCATCACCCATGGTTCTCTTAGTAGTCTGAAAAATGTATAATGGTTCTTCCAGTGGTATGAAAGGCTCTGTAATTACTGACCATGCATGTCTCGGAGTGTTTTGACCAGCTTTCAGTAGATGGTAAGAGTGATTAAAGCATGTTCTTTTGCATGAATTATTCCATTTGAGGTTTCCGGCTGTGGAATAATATAAAATCTGGTGTGAATTCATTTTACTGTTGAAGTAATAATTCACACTTGCAAATTGCCTATTCCATGAGCAATGAAATTACCAGCCACACAAGATAAATAAGTTCTTCCTTTTCAGCAGTTAGCATGTTTCACTCTGTACTTGACCTTCTGGATCCTTTGCTGATAATCTTATGAACGTTTCCATTTTATTCAGCCTTTAAGGTAAATTTCAAAATATAGGTTGCAACTCGTGTCTTGGGGTTTAGTGCTGGTCTGTTTCATGTTTAAAGCAAGCTAACAGAGCATAAAAAGCTATGTATGTAAAAGCAGAAAAATTATCTTCATCTTTGACCAGTAGTGTTCCATCAGCGTTGTGTCTAAATACAAAAAAGACAGATTCCTTCATACTGCTCATCTCTCCCCAGAAACGTTTTCATTTCCTTGAATTTTCTTTACAAAATCATTAGTGCTTGGCTGGAAATTATAAGTCGTAAGGTTAGAGCCTAAAACCAACAGCATTGAGGAAAAACAAGTTAATTCACCACAGTTGTGCATGAAAATGACTTTTATCTTAAAATACTGGTTGATGAAAACAGATAGTGTGGCCCCACGTGAGTATTTCTTACTGAAACACAGTGTACAGAGCTGGGAAGGTGAATATTTGGAGCTCCACATGTGCAATAACCACTTTACAGAGTGCTGATCTGTGGGTTATCTGACTGGAGGTGCTGCATTATTACATTTTTTTTTCTTCAACCTTCCCCTCCCCTCCCCTCCCCTCCCCTCCATGCTTGAAATTTTCATTATTGGCTCAGTTGCTTTCTCAGTTGTCTGATATGAGGATTGCTGGAAAGGCTGTATTAATTGTTATGGTGCAACAGGGACCCAAACTACTATAATCCCTAATTTTGCAGTGCACTTACACTGGTGTTAGGAAATTCTAAGTTGTTCATCCCAAACAGAGAAACAATGGTGATGTGCAACTTGGAAATTATGCCATTCCCAAGAGGTTGCCACACAACTTTCTCAGTGGTAAATGGCCACGGGCTGACAAAATAAGTTCATCTCGGATCCTACAATGATGTGGCAACACCTGCCCAGGTGAGTAGGGATTATTATGTAAAGTTGAATGGGTGGCATCAGTTTGAGCTATATCAAGCCTTCTGAAATTATAGTTGGTCTAGAGATGGCATTTTTTAATTGCATTGTAGGTTCATATTCTTATATTTCTTGAGGTAAATGTTTACGGGGTATGTTTAAGCCATATATGCTTCACAAATGAACTTTGACAGGGGAGATGAAGGACAGAAAGGGACCAGGTCAGAGTTTTAAACCACAAGTGAACATCTAAATCTCAAGGACCTTAGTGAGCGACATTAAACCTTGCTGCCTTCAAATTCTGGGCAATTATCAAATGATAATGGAGTGTTTTGACCTGAATCTGATATTACCATTGCTTGATCTCTCTCTGTTGTTTCCCCTAAAAATAATGGTCTAGATTTTGTGCTAATTGCTAAAGAGATGTCAATTACTACTGACTTTGAAGAATGCTGCTCATGAAAATCTAGCAATGTCTTTATTGTTAATTTCCCCTTTCCTCCTTTCCTTAATTTTGAACCTTGGATGAAATTGAGGAGTTTGCCAAGTGTCCAACAACAATCCAACAACCTTCAAGCAAGGTTAGCAGCAAGTAATGTTGAATCTCTCAGACAGCAAATGAGGAAGGAAAGTGTATTTGATTTAATTAAATTCAGAGAGCAGAGCAAATTATTGGAAGGTATGCATGGAATTAAGGCAGAAGCTGAAATACCAAACATTTTAAACAAAAGTAAAATGTAATCTTTGTTTTCATGGAGAAATGTAACATTCCACACGTGTAAAGAGAGCTTTTTTGAGAGAAGGAGATGTTCAATGATAATTGTGAGCTTAGAATACATTAAAACTCGGTTGCACCTCATTCACAAGATCATTAAACAGCAGCAAAGCTTAATAGCAAAGAAGTGCGCCTTTTTGTCAGACTGATGATTTCTAGTCTGGATGGACTTCAGTAATGCATCCATAGGTAATGTATCCATAGGTAATGTAGAATCACCATGAGGAACTTCAGGATTTCTATGTTTAAATGTATGCTAGCATAGTCCATGTGTTGCTCTCAGGTTTAGAAGTATAATGCTGGTGCATGCTAGCAGTTACGTTGCTAGCATGCTAATGTTGTTACTATCGTAAAACTGGGTCAACATTTAAAGAAAAATTTCAATCTGTTTGCTGTCTCTAATAGGTATTTTCATGTGGTTTCTGGTTTCAATCAAATTAGTTGAATGTGGCAATAATATTTTATTGAGCAGTGGTCATTACTGGTCCCAAGGAAGTGATAACTTGAGCAAAATGATATTGTTGTTATCCATTTGGTAGATGTTTTCAAGTTATATAAACTGCCCTGTAATTGCTTTTTACATTCTCTCCTCATTTGTTTGAGATTGTGTTTCTGATTGCATGTGCTGTGATGTTGATGGTTTGTTGCCTATCTGAGCAGTTACATCACTGGAAATTGCATATTGATTGAATTATTGCCTAATGTCGTGGCTGTATGAATTATTGCTCCTTGAATCAAACAAGTCTTTTGTTTTGCTACCAAATATACTGATAGTGCTTTAGGCAGCTTTGCCACTTCTAATATTAAATGTATGCCACTGTATCAAATGGGCAGTTTAATGGGAACTATAAAAAGAAAATCTTACGATAGAAATTAAATGGGTAAGAAGACATAAAATGCACTGTAAACAGGTCAAGCAAGATCTCCAGGACAAAAAGATCTTGAGAATGACTAGCTATTGGCTGTGAAGGTTTAAAAAATGGGCAGAAATCAAACATACATGCCTTGAATGAAATTTGCGCATCATGTTTGACTTATTTATAGCATATCCTCTGTGATAATTACTTTAACCCTCTATGGGGAACCTTATTTTCTCTCTCTCATTTAAATAGATTATCGAAATTTCTGACTTTGACAACTGCACAGTAGTGTTGAGAATGATGCTTATGATGGGCAAGAATGTAAATCAATTTAAATATGTGATTGTTTGTTTATTTTCTTTCTTTGTGGCCTTGTGAAAAAACAAGGTTCATAATATATAGTGTTGATAAAGGAATATTAGCTTAAAAAAAGTTAATTTTCAGTAAAGCTTATTGCAAGCTCCATTTTTAACAAAGGACAAAGCTCGCTAGCAAGCATGTGGTCCGCTTGCTTCACAATACTGCAAAGTTACAGATAAGTATTACGTGCATCTTAAAGAGAACAGTGTCGTGGGGATTCTTTTGATGATGTTAGCACTAATCATACAATGCTAGCTCTGACATGCAAAACCTCAACTGGATAAAGAAAATGCTAGGCTCCAGTCTTATTTTCTTGCTGGACATGGTATCTTAGCTAAAGAGATTGACTGACTGTTACTGGACCCTAGTTTTCGAGATTAATTTCAAAATTGCATTTCATAGAAATTGAGCTATGAACCTAATTGGAATATGTGGCTGTTCTCACCTGATGTAGGGTATTATTATGGCTGATTACTATTGATAAAATGACAATCTTCCATGCCAATTTTTAATTTAGCATGCCAACAATCCATTATAAGTATTTCAACATAACTTTAATTTGGAGATTCAAATCTGTTCCACCAATCAGTAAGCTTATGGCTGATCTGGTTGTGGTCTCAGTTCCCCTTCCCTGAACGTATTACATAACCTTTGACTTCCTTGTGTCTCAAAAGTTGATCTAACTTGGTCAAGATACAAGTCCTGCAATGATCCTTAAACATCCAGCAATTTTCTTCCTACGTTTTGGAGTCTTGTTGTTTTCCCTCTTGATTCCTCACGGACAGCTTTAATTTTTCTGATAAATTTTTAACATTTTGTTCACAATTAAGGAAACCTATATTGAACATTAAAAATAATTTTTAGTTCAGTGATGTGTTCATAAGCAGTGGCATATAGAAAGGAGGACTTGATTCAGCAGCCTTTCTTACACAGTTATGCAGTGTAGCATGAAATTATGGTACAAGCCCTACCAAGAGGCTTAATCCACAGACAGACAGACACACATACAGAGACGATAGGCAGGCAGATGCACATGGACAGACAGGCACAGGCAAGACACATGACATGACATGTTTCCCTTTATTTCCTATATAATCTGCATTTGTTGACATTTCCTTTGTCTTTTTTCCTTAACTATTCCCCTTTGCTGCATTTCTTTCTCCCTCACGTTTCCCCCTCACATTTCAGAAATTGGTTGAACTGAAAATTTGAATTGGAATATTACTATTGTTTTTAAAAATTTCATTATGTACATGTTGTACATGAATGATACATACCTCAACTTGTGTGGGGGAAGGAAGAGGTTGAGAAGTTGGCATAGGAACCACAAATTTTATTTACTTACATTACAAAAGACTCCAACAGTGAGAAGGCACCTATTCCATCTACATTGATCTATCTTTCTCTTAATAATTCTTGAAGAAGATGACACTGTACACTGTAGAATGATCAGCTAATGAGTTTAGACTCAATGATAATCTTTATACTTTCAATGTTGGTAAAGGTAAAGTTGCTATAGTTTTACTGGACCGTGTGGAGCTGCTTTCTCAGAGATGACTGGTGGTGGTTTAACCTGAGGGTCACCATGTTGAGGCGAGGGGCATAATTGAAAAGGAGAATCCTTCATGGCAACTTCAGCCACTCTGCATTGCAAACCTACAAATCAGCCAACTGAGCTAAACCAATCCCTGCTCGTAATAGAGATAGTAGGAACTGCAGACGCTGGAGAATCCGAGACAACAAGGTGCAGGGCTGGATGAACACAGCAGGCCAAGCAGCATCAT
>NW_025966288.1:14189-50000 GCF_021869965.1 Rhincodon typus
ATGATGCTGCTTGGCCTGCTGTGTTCATCCAGCCCTGCACCTTGTTGCCTGCTCGTAATAGAACAGGTCACTTGGTGGTTGATTAAAATGAGGCAGTAATCGACTTTACAAATTTCACTTCACTTTCAATGCAGATGGGTACAATGCAATTTTTTTTTTAAAAAACTAACCTCAGCAACCTAGGTTTTCTTATGGAACTCTACTCAACCTTTCAATGTCTAATGGGTTATTGGTGATGTTGTAGTCAGAAAATCTTGGTCATATTTTTAGCAACCCTTGCAAGATTTTTTCTAATAAAACCTCCAAAGAAAAACTGGAAGTTACAATGGAATTTAATAACATAGAGTAGAAAGAGATGCGTGCTGGTAGATATCTCTAGCTCTCATTGACTTTCATGTTTTTACAGCAGAGTTGTACTATTAGAAAATCATGCGTGAATATCACTGCAAGTAATTCAGGGCTCTGCATTATAGACATGCATACGTAGTTGCCTTTAATATCAAGGGAGCGATATACAGATATCCAACCGTCCATTTCCTGACTTTCTACTCCTTTCTTTCCTTTTCTGTATCTCCTACTTAACGTTTTTTTTTTATCATTCTATCCTTAGATTATATCTGCAGAATCCTTTGCCCTCCTCACCCCTTTTTTTTTCTCAAATATATATGTTGGTATGTCTGTATTTATCAATTCCCTCTTTATTTAGGAGAACAAAGAGCAATACTATATAGGAACAGGCCGTTTGGCCCACCAAGGCTACATCGACATTTTGATTGGTGACACTCCAGCTCAAACATGGACCTCATTGCATTCTTGTTTAGTGGTTTCAAATCAGAAAACGTGCTGGGTTTCTTTTAGCCCTCTACCAGTAATCACAGCTTCTGACCTAGTCTTCACCTGCCTGTTGTAAAGATCATATCTTGTTCTTTTTCTAATTGTCGACAGAAATAGGAAAACAACTGTTTTTAAAAACCAAGGAGCGTAAAAAGATTCTTGCAGTGTTTGAAAGCAAGTTACCTAGCACTTATTGTGAATGCTGTTTATATTGCCGTTTGTTCATGCAGTGGGGAAATTCCAGTTGTAGACAAACTGGAGCCATGTGGTGTGTCAAATGATGATTTGGTCAGCGACGAGTCACCTCTGTGGAATGGTCTCGTTTTTTGAAGACAAAGACCTTTTGGCTGCAAACAGCCGTGTGATTGGCTCTCAGGTGGCCTGACAGCCTGTGGATGGAAAAGTTTGAGCAGATCCATTGGACCTATGGAAAGATCTGTCTTTTCTCATTGTTGTGAAAAATGCTTGAAGAAAACCAGTTTATTTCTCCTCATTAAATCAGAGACTTTTTGATTAAGAGACCGCCATTTGACATCAATGGCGTTACCATCACTGAATTCTCCACTAACAACATCCTGGAGGTTACCATTAACCAGAAACTGAACTAGACTAAGTAAATATAGTGGCTACGAGAGCAGGTCAGAAGCTAGAAATATTGCTGTGAATTACTCTCTCCTCTTGACTCTCCAAAATCTGTCCATCATTTTATAAGGCACAAACTAGGAGTGTGACAGCATAGCCTCCACTTGCCTGGTGAGTGCAGCAATACTCAAGGAACTCGACATCATTCAGGATAAAGCAACCCACTTGATTGGCACCACATTTGCAAACATTCAGTCACTCCACCACTAACATTCAGTACAAACTGCTGCTACTATCTACAAGATGCGCTGCAACATTAAATAACTTTAGACTATTAATTCTGAAACCATTTGTCAGTTGTCTGGCAAAAACTCAGCTGGTTCAATGATGGCCTTTAAGGAAGGAAACTGCAGTCCTTACCTGGTTTGGTCTATGTTTGATTCCAGACCCACAGAAATGTGGTTGACTCTTAACTGCCTTCTGGGCAATTGGGAATGGGCAATAAATGCTGGCCTAGCCAGTGATGCTCACATCCTGTAACTGAATTTAAAACATGTCAAGATATGAGACAAATCACTAGTATCAGAAGTACAGGTTAAAGGTCGAGACAAGGGAAAACTTGATTGTTTCCAATTTAGAAAAGATGAAATCAAAAGTAATCCTAGACAAAGGAAAGACTTGTGTTTATTTAGCACCTTTCAGTATTTTAGGATTAAATAAGGTACTTCATAACCAAAGAAATACTTTTGAAGGGTAGTCTTAGTTGTAAAATGGGAAACTCGACAGCCATTATGCGCAAAGCCAGATTTCCAAACACCCGTGTGTAACATCCTTTGCTCTACAAAGAGTACAGTAAGGAAGTTTTTTTTATATAAGAAAAGGTCAGTGGCATTTGTAATAGATTTTAAGAACGTCTGGCAATGAATTTTGAGAGTATGTGTCAATTTTAAAGGGATCAGTTTTTTTGGCCAAGAAGAGAGACTGGTTTATGTGGCTGGGCAGTACCAATACGAAGGAAGAGTTGAGCCACATGTGTTGTGGCGAGGCACACAAAAGACAGAAAAATAAACTATTGCTGTAAAGAGCAAGAGAGCTACACCTAAACATGTAAATATTTAGGATTGGCAGAGCATATTCTGCGTATCTTTTACATTATGTACAGTTTCTTTTATAAAATTAAACTGATATGATGACCTGATTATTCTAATTTAGAATAATGCATAAATTAATCTCAATGTTTTAGAGCTAAATGCCACACAAGTGTTAAAGTGGTCCTGCTATTTTAGATGTGCATTTTGATTTAGAAATAGAAACTTATTGTAGAAATTCTGTAAATTGGAAATTATTGTGCTATATCCTGTTGGTGACCAAACAACTTACATTTCTATTTCTTCCAGAAAGTTCCATTGTGTACCCCATAATTCCCAACCCATTGTAAGAAACAAGCATGGTATTTGTTATCTTCTATACATTTGGATAATAAAATGGGATAGAAATGGAAAGCATTTCCTAAATGTGTTACTGAATACCCTGACCTTAAAATGGAAATTGTTTCGAGTAGTCAAATGAAAATTTGAATTTTCCATAACTGTACTGAAAATAAACTGCCATAGTAATAGAAGAGGCAATTACACTTGTGTATTATGAACAGCTGAATAAAGAGACAATATAAATTGAAGTAAAATGTTTTCTTTATTTAATAATATGAATATTTCTAAATATCAAATTTTGGAATATGAGGACTTTTATTAAAAAAAACAAAATATTAAAATAGAAACTAAAAATGGTGCAGGTTAGCAGCAATCTAGATCTATGTATTTGCACCCAAAATTTAAATCTTGTAGTGTTTTCTTAACTGAAGTTGCTAAGTTTGCCCCGAGATTAACTGAAAGTGCTGGAACCATATTAGCTTATTCGTACATTTATAGGACTCTGTGTGGTTTGTATATTTGAAAAGTAACTTAATGTACTTCGGATCTGAGGGGAAAATTGTGTAGGCAATATAACTGGATTCCACCAAGTGAGAGAGATTTTTGAATTGGGTCACTTTTCTGGACAACTGGAATCAATAGGTAACTAAATCTGTATTTTAAGTTGCCAACAATATTAACTACTACTTTTGAAAAGCAGTTGTGACAAACAAGAGGGCAACCTTGTAAATTTGCTTTGTCTTCTTAGTACCAGGCAGAATGTAGGTAAGGATTGACATGTTTGTATTTCTTGAAGTTTTTCACAATATATTATAAACCCCCTTTTATTTCTTAATTTTTTTTCATAGTTATAACCTTTTCTGCCCAGTTAATGTTCCGGTGAGACTGTTCCACTTTTCCATTTATTTTATACCTGTTATTTCATGAATGCCCAGAACTGTACGCAACCAGCTGTGTATTCTTAACTGAGATTCCTCTACGAGTTCGATATTACCAGCGTGCTTTTGTATTCTGTGCCATTGTACTATGAGCTAATATGAAAGTTGTTTTTTGTTATTGATGGCCTTTGTTAATCTTGAATGGTGTGAATGTTACTTGCTATTTGACAGCCTATTATGCAGGTCTTGCTGCATTCAGACATGGACTGCTTCAATATCAGAGAAGCCATGAATGGTACTGAACATCTCACAGTCATCAGCAAACATTCCCATTTCTGACTTTATGATGGAAGAAGCCCATTCATGAAGGAGCTGAAGATTGTTGGATCTAGGATACTTCCCTGAGGAGCTTTTGCAGAGATATCCTGGAGCTGAGATGACTGACTGACTTCCAGTAACCATAGTCAATTTCTTTTGTGCCAGTTATGATTCCAACCAGCAGAAAATTTTCCTCCAATTCTTGTTGACTCCACTTTTGGTAGGGCTCCTGGATGCTACACTTAGTCACATGCAGTTCATTTTCTGGGTCAGTCACTCTCCCCTCACCTCTGGAATTCAGCACCTTTTGTTTACGTTTGAACCAAGGTTGTAATGAGATCAGGAACTGAATGGTCCCGGCGCAATCCAAACTGGGTGTCAGTGAGTAGATTATTTGTGAGCATATGCTGCTTGACAGCGCTGTTGATAACCCCTTCCATCATTTTACTGATGATGGAGAGTAGACTAATGGAATGGTAATTGATCATGTTGGATTTGTCCTGTTTTAGTATATAGGACATACCTGGGGCATTTTCCACATTGTTGAGTAAAGGCTAGTATTGTAGCTGCACTGGAACATCTTGACTGAGATCTTGGAATGTTCTGGAGCATGGATCTTTCGGACTATTGCCAGAATGTTGTCAGCGCTCATGGCCTTTGCAGTATCCTGCACCTCCAACCACTTCTTGATATCATGTGGGGTGAATCGAACTGGCTGAAGACTAGCTGGCTTCTGTGATGTTGGGGACCTCCAATTGAGGCTGAGATGGATCACTTACTCAGCACTTCTGGCTGAAGATTGTTGCAAATGCTCAGCCTTATCTCTTGCATTATTGTGATGGGTTCCCCCATCGTTAAGGGTAGGGATACTGTGGAGCCTCCTCCAACTGTGATGAACTTTTGACAGTCTACCAATACTTAGAGCTGGATGTGGTAGGATTGCAGAGCTTGGGTATGAATTTTTAGTTGTGGAATCACTTAGCATATCTGTCACTTGCTGCTTATGCTGTTTGGCACACAAGTAGTCCTGTTTTATAGCTTCGTCGGATTGACAGTTCAATTTTAGATATACCTGATGCTACTCCTGGTATGGTCTCCTGCACTGTTCATTGAACCAAGGTTGATCATCTGGCTAGATGGCCGTGGCAAATTATGCCATGCTGTGAGGTTTGCAGATTGTGTTGGAGTACACTTCTGCTCCTGATGGTCCACTTGATTTGCTAGATTTGTTAGAAGTCTATTTCGTTCAGCATGGTGTTTGTGCCACAGAACAGTATTTAGGGTATGCTTAGTTTGAAAATGTAACTTGATCTCCATGGGCTGTGCGGTGGTCACTGTTCCCCATATTGTCATGGGCAGATGCATCTGTGGCTGACCAATGGTAAGGATGAGGTCAAGTATGTTCTTCCCTATTGTTGGTACCCTGGCTACCTGTCACCAACTCAGCCTAGCTGCAGTGTCGTTTGGGATTCACCACACCTTGGTCAGTAGTGACTGCCAAACCACTCTTGGTGGTGGACATTACAGTGACCCATCCAGCGTACATTTTGTGCTGTTGTCATCCTCAGTACTTCTTCCAAGTGGGGTTAAACATGGGGAGCACTGATTCATAGCTGAAGGGGTAGGTGGGGAGGGATACACAGAAATTAGCAGTAGTTTACCTTGTCCACGTTGGACCTGATGTCACAAAACTTCATGGCACCCAGAGTCACTGTTGATTTAACTCCCAGGCAATCTTCCCTCTCAGCTGAGTGCCTGCTCTGAAGGTACGTGTATGGCAATTGACATGCCAAAGCCATTTGCAGCATTGACTTCTGTCCCTGGAGGTTGCTGCTGCCCATAAGCCTCCGAGATGTAAGCAGAATAAAACAATTAGTGTGAATGCTGCTCCCAGGGTAACTCCCTCCCTATTGTATACCAGTGTAGCACCACTTCTGGGATTGTCCTACTCGTGGGATAGGACATACACAGGGAAGATGATGGTGTTGTTCAGGACATTGCTTGTAGTTTATGATTCTGAGAGTATGACTGTGACAGGCTGTCCCTGACTAGTCTGTAAGACAGCTCTCCCAATTTTGGCAGTAGCCCGATGTTAATTGGGTAGACTTTGCAGGGTTGATTGGGTTGTATTTGCCATTGTCCTTTCCTGTGCCTTAGTATGTTGAGTTTTTTTTTCGCTTCTAGTTATTAACATGACTAACTGGTTTGCTGGGCCACTTCAGAAGGCAATTAAGAGTCAAAATCACTTGCTGTGGGTCTGGCCTCACATGTAGGCCAGACCTGGTAAGGATGGCAATTCCCTTCCCTAAGGACATTAGTGAGCTAAATGAGATTTTGCAACAAATGACAATAGTTTTGTGGTCATCATTAGACTTTTAATACCAGATTTTGATTAAACTTAAATTCCACCATCTGTTGTGATGGGATTTGAATCTCAAGTCCTCAGAACATTACCTGGGTCTCTGGGTTACTAGTCAATCAACAATAATGGTATGTCAAGTACAGTGTGTATAGTAATGTTAATTTTGTTCAGAATGGTGGAATATTATGGCTTTATCCTCGTAGTAAGTACCTGGGATCTCGAGCATCATCTATTTTTAACATAAAACGTTGCTACTCTCTAACCAGATCCTAAAATACTCTTGGTGATCTCATCCATGATTGTAACAGTAGTAACGATTGCAATTTGAGAAATGTGGCAACTAATTTGAGATCATCAAAATCCCACAAACAGCAGAGTGGTAAATGACCAGATAATCTTTTTTCGTTGTGGGATAGAGGGATAAATATTGGCTAGGACATACACTGAAACAGTGTAATTGAATAATTTACAATCACCTGAGCAGGCAGATGGGACCTCAGTTTAATGTTTTGTCTAGAACATGACCCTTCCAACAAAAGACATTTGAAGAAACAAAAACAGAAATTGCTGGAAAAACTCAACAGGTCTGGGCAGCATCTGTGGAGAGAAATCAGAATTAATGTCTCAGACCCTTCTGAAGA
This sequence comes from Rhincodon typus, assembly GCF_021869965.1. Taxonomy (NCBI): domain Eukaryota; kingdom Metazoa; phylum Chordata; class Chondrichthyes; order Orectolobiformes; family Rhincodontidae; genus Rhincodon; species Rhincodon typus. The sequence goes on from NW_025966288.1 coordinate 21,235, forward strand.
GGAGTCACTGGACTGAAAGCGTTAGCTCTGATTTCTCTCCACAGATGCTACCAGACTGCTGAGTTTTTCCTGCAATTTCTGTTTTGTTTCTGATTTTCAGCATATGCGGTTCTTTTGTTTTTTTTTAAAATTTAGACATTTGAAGAAATTGGAAATCAGCCATATAGACCAGGAAGGTTAATTTCTTCTAAAAGTTATCTGCAGCAGTTAATACATGTGTAGGCAAAAGCAGCACCTGTTTTGTGCATATGAAATAACTTGAACAAAAATTAGATTAATGGCTGGTGAATATTTTGTTAATGATTTTGGCTGAGGGATGGATGCCAAATAAAATATTATCCTTTTATTTCAGTCTACTACACATGTGCTTGAATTACTTAAAATTCAATCAGAATTAAATTGACTCCTGAATTGTACAGCTTCATGTAAAACTTGAAAATTATAGCCCATCTCAGTGTCATCCTTTGTTTATACCTTTTAATAAATGTTGGCTATGGGATCTGTTTTAAAATGTCACTGTTACCTTTAATGCCATCAAATCATCACAAAATAACAATTCATTTAAATATTCCATCACATTAAAATGTAAAGGCATGTTTATGCCAGGCAATGGGAAGTGTGAACAGTTTTGCAGTGATTTGGTGAGAAGTAAGCTAATTTCAAAGCATTTATTTATTGCTATTGAATCCTTTTCGATAGCCCAATGCCTGAATGAAAATTGTACACGATTCAGGATGAAGAGAGAACTTTTTCAATTCTGGAGCTATTCATAAGGACAAGATTAAAAATGCTTCTTCACCAGAACTTTGCAATTGTAATTCAACTGCAAGTTATCAATCATTTATAATTTGGCTCTAATGATCTATTTGCAGGTTTTCTGGAATATTAATATGGTACTAGAAGTTTTATTTATTATACATTCTGTTTACACTGTAACCACAGGCTTGAAATAGCCTTAAGGCTGCTCCAGGTTTAAATGCTGTTTTAATGATGAGTTTTTGCTGGATTTCAATTCATGTCTATGGAGTTTTGGATTTGCCAGAATGCATTTGTAAAGTTTATAATTAGATGCTAATGAACAATTTTGTTTCCTTGTTATTTCCTCTCCTGCTTTGTCCAAATCCCATGAGTGTTCTTCCAAAAAAAAGTTAAATGAGAAGAAGCTCTTGCTGTCATTTGGTTTATGAAATGACTTGCCTAATCAGCCATACAGACCAAGAGAGTTAATTTCTTAGCTGTGAGAGATAGAACTTATAAGGAGAAGCTGTTCCTGCTCATAAAAGGAAAAGAACTAGAGGATATAGGTTTAAAGTACTGTGCAAAAGAAAAAGTGATGAGAGAACTTTTTCCACCACTTGAGTAGTTAGGGTATGGAATACACTGCCTGGAAATTTGGTGAAGGCAGGTTGAATTGAGGCATTCACAAAGCATTGGATGACTATTTGGATAGAAATTGTATGCAGGGGTGTGGCGGGAGAAAGGCAGGTGATTGGCACAATGTAACGATGATTGTTTGCAGAGTTGGAGCAGATATGATCAGCCAAAAGGCAGCCTGCTGTACAGTAGTGATTCGGTGAGCGACATCAGCAGCTACTGTGTCTACCCTGTGATGGAAGGGTATTTTTCGGGTTAGAGAGTTTGCCAATTCCTTAAGGTCCCAGTAATGTGTCTCAAAATTGAAAAGCAAATACTTTAACCAGTAATTAAACACTGATGTGCTGTATGTCACCACCATCTGATGCTTGGAATCTTTCCCTGCCATCCAAATTGTGTAGCACAGTGGGGCTGTGGGCAAACGATCAGGAACCATTTAATGACATGAAGTTAGTACTAGAAATCTGTAAAATTCGAAGAGTGGAATGTTTGTGTGCTTCAGTGTAATTTGTGTGTTATTCTATTGACCTTTTTCCTCATTTTTCATGAAATGTGAGCATTGCCAACAAGGCTAACATTCATGGCCTGTCCCTGATTGCCTTTGAGAAGGTGCTGGCAAAATGCCACCTTAAATGCAACTGACCTCCTTTGCATTTTCAGAGGGCAGTTAAAAGTCATTTGGATTTGTCAATTCGGAGGCCAGGCTGGAGAAAGATGGCCGATTTCTTTCCTAATAGTCATTAGTGTAACAGCTTTGTTTTTACAATAGTTTTTATGGTCACTGTTACAATTGTTTAGTTTTAGTTTCGATTTAATTGAATTCAAATTTCCCAATGGCCTTGGTGTAGTTTATACCCATATCTCTGGCACAGTTGTCCAGGCTGGTCCAAAAGCATAACTAGAATGCTATGACACATTTAGTCACACATTAACTGAGGTTACAATGATGCCCACAAAGTTTTGACAGTTCTGTTTATTCCTGGATCAATGAGACATCCAAGTCTGTGTTGCTTAAATCTTCCTCGTTATTTTCAGGAAGGAGTGGTACTGTGAAGGCAAGGTATTCCTTCGGTCCGTTCCATTCTAATAAACCTAAATTAGGAAATAAAATGAAGGGATACTGCTCCCAGATACCAAAATAAGCATGAAGTTAGCAATCTTTTGAAACTTGGAATCTGTTCTTTAAAATACGGAGTGTGAAATATTCTGAGCTGAAACCTAACAGTTCTTTAACTTCTACATGCAGCCTGCAGAATGGTCTTTTCTTGCTTCAGTAGCCTTCTGATTTATGATGTTTAAGTGCCTTGTTTATTTGTTGTTTGTAACATGCCTAATGGGTAAAAGCTTGCAGCTTGTATTTGCTATTCCCTCCTCTTCAGTCAGAAGGGCACTGAGCACCTTGTTGTTTTAAGCTGATTTTGATGGATTGGTTTTTGCTCCGATTTGCTGCCATCACATCACAGAACTGACAGACTGTTAAATGAAACTTTTGGCTAGGGTTTTCAGCTTTATTGTTTGTGAAATACAGCCTTGCGTTTGATGTGGTGCATTCTCATCCTTCGATGACCATGGTTATTTAGTTTTTTTTTCCTACCGAGACTCCGTGCAGTTATAAAAATAGAATTTTGCTCATATAAGACAGGTGCAAATGGGAGAATGGTTAAAATAAACTTAGCTGGTGTAGCAGGTTTGGTGTGAAGATCCAAAGGTGCAATTGCTTATTTTTCTGATTTAATCATTTAGTTTCATTTGTTTCTGCGTGAAATGCTCTCCCTGTTGTGTGGAAAATGTAGCCACAGGTGGAGATAATTAATGAGTGACAAGCCTACCTGCTCTTGCATTATCTTCTCTCCCCCCCCCCCCACCCCCCCCCCCCCCCCACCTCAGTCTTCACGTGGGACATCAATAATGCCAATGAATGCTTCAGAATCCAGAATCCCAACATTGGATAAATTACAGATCTGATTTTTTTTGTCAAGAGTTGCAAAGAAGTAGCAAGTGAAGATTGCCAATGAAGGAAAGACTAACCTGAAGCTTTCGTGACCTTAAGATGTTTCAAAGCTTTCCAGTGTAGTGTCACGATTCGCTGGGTTAGTGAGCTTGACCTCAAGTCCCACAGTCATGACAAAGATGAAACTATTTATACAAGCTATCCTCAATTCCCAATTTACCTGGCTGATGAACTCCAGGTAAAAGAAAATATTATATTTCTATACTTAATAAGAAAATAACTGCTTATTACAAACCCATTGTCCTCAAGTAATGGCAATTAGAAAATATGAATTGCGAACTTATCACTCTACAGCTTAAACACTCTCTCGTAAATTCCCCTCTTCCACAAACAGCCTGACGCCCACTTTCTTGTAGTTTTCCTCCAATTCCTCTCAGTTCTTTGCTGTTGACATACTGATGCTGTTCCATACACTGTATGAAAGTTTGTCCTTTCACAGGTCTTCAAAATGTTTTATTCCTGCTTCCATAGGGGATTTGCAGAGAAAATCAGTGGAAGACAGCTGCTACCGGATACTTTATGGTACTTTCATGTAAGAGATGTTGGGACACAAGCTGTGGTCAGGAACCAATCCAGACATTGTCCGGCAGCCTGTCTTTGTTCAGAACGATTTTGCTCCATGGTGTCTGCTTTTGCTCTCACTATTCCAGAAACATGCAACATTGTATATCTCACACCATGTGCTCTCCTTCATCAGAGCCATCAGGGAATTTCCCTACTTCAAAGCCTAAACACTTTGGGAAACGTTGATAAAGAGAGAAAACTCTTGCAAATCCCACAGGCTGTAGTTCTACTAAGAGACGTTTTCTGATGTAAATATTTGCTGGTAATACCACATCTCCGTAACATTGTTTGTCACCTCTGCAAAGAGTGAAGACGAGAAATACTAAGAATTGCTATTGAATCAAACTACAGAGCTTCCATTTGTAAAACTGCAATTCTGCAGCTGGAGATGAGGATGTTGCATCTCGTGATTCTCCTACAAAATACAGGGAGATAACGGGCTTACTGAAGCACAGAGCAGGAACAATTTCAGCTCTTTGTTCTTTTGTGAAAATCTGCACTTAGGATACCCTTTGTGCTAAAAGCATTTTCGCCTTCAATGCATTAGTGCATTTAATTGTCCTCGCAAAAGATTAGTGCATGGGTCAATAGTATGAATCTGAGACTTTGAACTTTGTACTTTACTTCTTTTGCATAGAGCACAGAAATCAGCCATTTGACACCACGTGTTCATACCAGCGTTTTATGCTCCACTTGAGCCTCTCCTTATCTTTTTTTCATCTAAATCTGTCATAACCCTTTAGTTCCTATTCCTTGAAGTGCTTAGTTTAAATTCCCTTCACACATTCCTTGTTGTAGTGATCGCTCTGAGGGGAGAAAGTTTCCTCTGAATTCCCCATAGGATTCCTTGGTGACTACCTTTTTATATTAATGATGTCTAATTATACTGTTCCACTCAAGTGGAAATATTTTTTTCTGTATCCACTCCTAACAAAAGATTTTATATTTTTTAAAAATCACACATTAATCTTTTATCAAAAGATGACACTCCTCAAATGATTATTCTTTGACTAAGCTACAGGCAATATTAGAGTGGATGGCCTACGTTGCTCAGTTTAATTTTGCTTTACAGTGTTCATGTGAAGCGACTTCGCTGTTTTTGTTACATTAGTGGTGCTATATAGATATGTTTCACTGATAGCTTTAACAACGACATATGAAAAGACATCAGATCCTGGTATGTCTACATTGTGAGGACAAACACATAAGAAGTTTGGGCTTTTTGAAGTGCTCTGTTAGTTCCCTAAAAATAAATCAATTTGTTTGTATAAATGTAAACATGTTCAGTGTAAAAGTTATTAATCATACCCTCATTGGCTTTGTCAGCTGTGAAACTGTAGATGGTTATGATTAAGTTTAATGCTAGCATAGCCATTACATTAATTAGATTTAACTTCATTGGCAACTTTCATCAGATGTTATTTCACTCCATAAGAGCAACCGCAAAGGGGTGTGTGTACCTGCTCCATAGCTTCTGTTAATGTAACTTAAAACCAATTAAGTTTTGTAGTGACTATTCAATGATGAGAAATTTCTCCTATTTGGCAGATTTGCAACTTTTACATCTTGTAAATCTGCTATTTTAAATATATATTCCAACCACCTCGGGATTTAAAAGTTGCAATTCTGCAGTCAGTGACAGCAGGAACTGATTGTAGAGTTGTGATTATTGGAGTAGCTAGTATCCTCGAATCATAGATCCTCTGCCCCTCAAACTGGCTGCTTCAATTCCTTCATTCACAGGTCCCCTCTCTCCAGATCTGAGACTGGAGGAGCAGTCGAGGACAAGAGAAAGAGAACCCATATTGGAGCTGTTGAAGGATGAGATTTTAGGGAAGGAGAGATTAAAGGTGATCAGCAACATTATTATCATATTTGAAAAAGAGCAGGAAGAACGAACAGGCCTGTGAATAATTTTTTGAACTGAAGGCTGTGGAAGGGGTCATTGGAAAGCTTGAAAATCCATCCTTTCCTCAGGCCTGACCGAATGAGATTTGCTCTGGGGATTGTTTGTCAGTTATAGAAATTGAATGGAGGAAAGCTGTGACTAACTTTCCCTCCCTGATGCTGGGCAATGGCCAGTGGAAACACCTTCTCAACCCACTGACTCTCCGCAGAAGGGAATGGGGCTGGTTCCTGCCATCTGAAATCTCAGCTCAGCCATTGACTGTTGGCTGCAGAGATGGGCCAGAACTTTATCCAAGTTGCAACAAACAACAAGCACACAGCACTCACCCCTCGTACTCCCTTACCCTCATCGCTCAGCACCCTGACCCAATCAAGCCCATCTTCTGTCTCCAAACTGTAATGCTCATATCCATACTTCAATAACCTGTCATACCTGCTAGACCACATTATGCCCCTTGCCCCATCCACAGATGTCCACATGGCCTATCATGTTCCTTTACCAAAGTAAGCTTTCTCCCCAACCTCTGTTCCCATATCCCCTCATGGTCCTACACCAAGGTATCACATTTCACCCACTGTACACTATAGTAATGACCTCTGTAGTGACAGTTGGCTGTTTAAATAGCTAACTTTGAGAGAAAGGATTAATTGATGTTTTTTGACTCTTACAGCCACTGTTTTTAAAAGTAAAACTCTGTTAACTGCAACCCAGAAAGGTTTCAGTCATCTAATCCCTCTTAAAGTTACAGTATCTGAAAGTGCCACGTAGTTGAGCCACTTAAGCCTGTGTAAACAAACATTGTGGAAGCAATAAAGATCTGATACCCAGAATAGTCAATAAAGCTGGGGCTCAGATGTTTCAAGAAAGTTGCACATCTCGCTCTTCCCCCGCGCACGCGCGCTCTCTCACCATCACACATCAAGCATACATGCACACATCTTTCTTCTCAACCCAAGATCGTATTCTGTTCCTTTGTAATGAAGTAGCTTGAGATTCAGCATCCCGGCCAGCTCACTTGGTTGTCAGGCTCATTTTCAAATTCTAAATTCATGTCTCAGCTTTTACAGTTCCACCTTTTCAAAAAGACTAGAAACATTTGTATGTCACATAGATCATGGAAAGTATTACAGTTTTCTGACCCCTCACCCTGCAGTGCCTTTGCTGCTTCGCATTACAATGTGCATGTAATTCTTGTTGCAAAATCATTTTCTGACCTTTTTTCTTGGACTGCTCTCATTTGTGTTACATGTAAGGAGATGTTGGGATGCTCAGAAGCCTCATCCATGCCATGTTAATTATTACCATTTGGGTATGTTTGTTTGCACTAAACAAAGACTTCCCCCTACCCCATTCCCCATTGTGCAAAATAACTTTGTATAAGCTGAATCATAGAAAATATGTCACAAGCAGTTTGAACTTTTCAAATGATCTAATAAAATTTCTTGTCTTAAAAATATAAGGTGAACTTTGGGTTTTAAGTAGTTTTCTATGTGTAACATTAACTCTCCAAAACCCATATTCCTTGGCAAAATATTTCAAGTTATTGAGTGAAACTTTTTTAAATAAATGGTAATGGAAAGTGTTATTACTGCAAAGAAACCATCCCATAGTAAATACAGAAAATAGTTGTTTGTTTGCTAGTAGCCCAGTGTTAATCTTGTTGTTCCTTCTCATTTCTCTCCTGTGTAGCAGTGTCTGCACACTGTGAATTCTGTTGATTCTAAAGAAGCCCCCATCGCACCATGTCTTTCAATCCTCAAGCTGCAGCTGTTACTTTTGCACACAGTGCTGGTATAGATTTGTGAAATGTGACATTGTTTTTTTTCTTGATTTAAGACACATTCATTCTTTAATATATCCAAATTTAGGACATCCTACCTTATTAAATAGGTGTAGAGCACTGGATCTTGTGCAGTCTTTCTAATGTTTTTCTATGGATTTCTGAATTTGTTTACGTTCATTTGGAAGCTTTTAAAAAGAATTCCACAGTTCAGTTGTTCTGGATGAATGACACTGAAGGATCTGCTAACTGTTTGAACTGTGAACCTGCCTCTATTCAGACTATATTGGGAGGTGTCACAAATGCTAAACTTTATAAGATGGCTGTATTTGAAATGCGCCTTTTAACTCAAAATAAAGATTTCCAGATAAATACCCCTGTTTAGAGACATGCCCATGGCATCTGGTTGCCATAAGGAAAGAAACTTGAACAGAAACCCATTAAATGGTGACTACCTTTGATTCAAAAGCAAGTGAGGAAATTGGTGAATCTGTAATTGATTTTAGAAGTCTTCTATAAGCATTTAAAAAATTTGTGTCATTTGCAAAGGCGCGATTATCAGTTTTATAATGAGAAATGCTGTTTGATGTGACTGAAAGAGAGAGGGAACAGAGAATTGAGAAATTTCCAGAAAGAACTGCATGGAAAATAGGGAAGTAATAGGGAGGATTTGAAGTAATAGGGAGGATTTCAAAGGCAAACCCTGTTCATAAGAAGGCTTTTCCCTGCTGAGAAATGGTTCAGTGGAAGAAGGAAAGAGGCTTGAAATCTGCATGGATAAACTGTGCAGCCAAAGCAGGACTCCTAGAAGTGGAATGAGCTACCTACTGCCTCTGTAAGGGAGTCTTTACCTTCAATTTATATTCTACTAGTTATTGTTTATAGTTCATAGCTGTATTGATTTATGCCTTAGTTCCATGTCTAATTCATATTGATTCTGATTCATGTTAAGGCCTAATTACAGAAGGTGAAATTTTGTTCAGTAATCCTCCTTGAATACAATCTATTAAAACCAATGTTTGAAATAAAAAACAACTTCTGTGCAGTAGTAAATTAGAATATACAGAGCATAAAACAATATTAGTTTAGCTGGCGTATCTGGGCATCTGTTTCTTTTTCAGGCATTCCCAAAGTCTGTCAGTGTCAGGCATTTCTGTGTGATGAACCATCAGGAAACATTATGCTTGACTCCCTTTTTGCAGAAGACAAATCCTTTGCTAACAGTGGTGCAGTTTGCAATGCAGTTACTTTGTTGGAGGGTGCTGACAATTTTATCACTTGGCACTACAAAATTCTTAGTATTAACAGATGCCCTTCATTGAACTAAATTCAACACCAGTATAACGTCAGCAATAGTCACTCAACCCATACGCAGTTTCAACTGACTGAATTTTATTTTAGACTTAATTATCTGTTATTCTGAATGATATGGGAAATACTGTGTTTTATAAGCCAAGACTTCCTATAGTAATGGAAAGCAGAAGTGCCCTGTTCAGATTGCATGGTACTGTTGGTGACTAAGGTAATCTTCTCCAGAGGGCTATGTTTAAAAAAAAAAAAAAGAAAATAAAGCAGGTAAAGATTGATAGCAGTGTTAACCTGTGATGGGGAGAAAGTCACAAATTGCATTTCTCACTCATCACAGATGACATTGTGCAGCTGGCTTATGCCTATATGGACCCTCCAACATTGACCAATCAAATACATTGCCAGTCTTAAAATAAGCCTTATCCTAGTAATAGGGTCAGGATGCTGCACTAACTTCCTACGCATTAAATACTGTGAAAGATCGTCTGATTATGGTCATAGCTTCTCATGATCATTGAGGAAATTTTGTGACACAGCTACCCTACAGGACATACTTGGACAGCTTGCAGGAGTGACCAGTACCGTGGTACTAAGAAAGTATCTGGCAGATGTAAGAGTCAATAAAGACCCCTCTGGTTATTCAGTAGAACTAAAAAAAAAAATACCAGAACAAAGAACATTCATGTGGTCCCTTTAATACTGAAGAACAGCTCAGGTGATTCACAAAGGGGTAATAGAGGAAAAAATACAAAGCAGAAGAACCTACTAGGAGAGTAATCAAAATGTTGGTCAAAAGGGTGAGGTTTAGGAGGTTATGGAGGTAGCAAGGGTGGGCATGGGACAAGAGTTAAAGACATAACCACCACTGGTGAATTGAAACTGGAGTGGAGACTCGGAGAAACAAAGTATTTGGATGCACATGGTGGGCGCAAGGGTGTTGCTTAAGGTGGAGGACCTCAACATTAGAGAACTAGGTGGTGATTATAAATACAGGTAGAAGGTATTGGGGGGCAAGGAGCCAACATCGGTCAGCAAGGAAAGAAAAGCGGGGTGATGGGAATCAGTTTTCAGGATCAGAATGAAGAGCACCATCAGAGTTTCTTTGAGCTGAGGTTTATGGAAGGTTATAATTGGGAGGAGAACATTGACGTAGTATTTTTGGTTCACTCTCAGGAGGTGGGCACCACTGACTGGGCCAACGTCTATTGCCCACCCTAGTTGCCCTTGAGAAGTTGAAGGTGGTGAGCTACCTCCTTGAGTCTAGAGGTATCAAAAGCAAAGATGAAGGTTCAACGGCAGATGATTGAGTAAAAACAGAAGCCAATAATGATGTGGAAGTGCACTCTTTATGGTGGAGAATACATAGGCCTGAAAGTGAATATGATGATATGGTTGAGAAATACAATTATTTCAGCTTGAGATAGTGTCCAGGGAGGGAGGCCAAAACAGTGGGCAGAGCGCAGAGTTAGTGATGAGGGACCAATGGCCTGTAACAGGAGAACAGCAACCCGTCTAAGATTGATTATCACACAAAGGCAATAAGGTCAAGGGGTGGTGGAGAAGTAAATTTGGGAGTCGTTAATGTACAATTAAAAGTTAGTAACTTTTCGGATGATGCCACCAAGCACACTAATAAGGAAATAGAAGGTGCCAAGGATATGTCCCTAGGGGTTTTGTAGGTAATGGTGTGAGGGCTGGAAAAGAAACCATGATTGGAGTGGCTGAGCGTAGAACTGAATTGGTAAGAGATAGGTAAGAAAGAAATAAGAGCAGTTTCAATGAGTTGGATAGCTATGTAAAGGTATTGGAGAAGGATGTGATTGTCAACTATGCCAAAGACTGTAGGGAGATTATGAAGCTCGAAATCTCGAGAGATGTGACTTGGATAGTGGCTTTTCCACTACTGGCGGCATTCGTGGAAACCTGTTTGAAAGATTCACGGGTGGGACTTCAGGAAAGATGCATACAGTTTCAGATGTGACGGTTTGTTCATAAACTTTGCACAGGAAATGCAGATTGGAGAAAGGACAGCTTCGATATATTTTTGAATCAGCCCATTCATATATGTTTATGATGCAACTCTGGTGCAGTTGGGACTTGAAGCTGGAAGTAGAACTGAGTTTGATTGATGAGTGTAGTAATAGCAATGCTTTTGAAAATGAGAGTTCACTATCTTAGGTGAAGGAACACGAACAATGACATTCAGTCATTGGGCTAGGGAGAGAAATTAGTTGAAAGCTCTTTGGACAAATTGGACTAATGAGAGGAGGAAGTTTGGTTTCATAGGGAAGATGATTTTGGGGTGGTGTCATGAGGGGTAAGAGAAATAAGTGATAGAAACCCAGGTTCAGGATTAGAAGGGTAAAAGCGAGCCTGGAGAGAAGCGTAGCTTGATTGGGGAAAAGGAAAGAGAAAAAGCAGCTAATGGCTGACCTCCAATTTAATGACAAAGAAGACCTAAGCTTATTGTGCCTGTGGGAGGGGTAAAGTCACAAAGCTGGTCCCGGAGAAGATAAACCAGGGATTACCTTTGCTTTCCAGATGCAAAGCCATGGAGAATGAGGTATAAATGCACTTGATGTGGCTCAGCCAAATCTCGTGGTTGATGGGTGAGAGATGATAAAGTTCATGTACAAGAACTGAAGCAGTTGAATATAGGGGACCAGCATGAGGATAGTAATGGGTTTGCTGAGAACAATGCCATGAAGATGCAGTCAGGAGTTTTTGAGCAGTTGCATAACTGTAGAGATATTGGGAGTGCATGAGCTAGAAGAAGGCTGTCGAGTAACTGAAAGTGCCATTCTGAGTGAGGAAAGAATTATTTTTGGGGATGAATACAAAAGAAACTGGAATAAGTATTATGAGAGATACAGGAAAGCACTAGATGACGTTTGCTATGGTGGAGGCCGTGAACGTGGAGAGCCACGTGAGATGAAACCTTCAATTGGTGACCATGAATGGTGTTAAGAGATTTAATATGGACATTTGAATGCTGATGAATGTGTTGCACACCTGCACAAAATTGGGTTGGCTGGGCAAAGTGTAAAATGATGCCAGCGCACAGCTTCTGTACTGCTAGTTCTATATCATTCTAAGTAGATACTGGTCTCATGCCAGTACTGCAGTACAACTGCATCATAACAAATATTAACATTCTGACAAAATTATCAGGATTTAATATTGAATTGTTTGAGGCAGCATTGGCAAGACGCTACAGTTGCATTTTTAAACAAAATACGTATTTAACCAAATAAAATGTCTATTTTTTTTTTAGTAGAGCCTCTATTAACTTTGCATTAATGTTAGGGTTGCCAACTGTGATTAAATCTATTCCTGGAGGCTTCATCACATGAGTTGCATCCATGCTTCCACCAACTCAGCCAACACACACACCTGTGATGCACTGCCTTCTAGCACCAAAAAGCCGTAAGTTTAATAAAACAATTTGATGATCCTTTACTGTCAGCCAGCCTTTTCTCCCCCCACTTTTTAATCTGTTTAAGAGATCTGGTAAAGAGAAACAATCTCAGAAAATGCCCCTGTGATTTTTCTTCAGCTTTGCATGCAGAACGTCCCCGAGATTGATCTTTTATTCCTGAACTCTCCGGGCCAATCCTGGAGGACTCTCACCTCCAATAAATGTAAACTCCAGAACTGATGCAAACTTGCAAAAGCAAATTAGTCTCTAGTACAAGTATTGTTACGCAACTTGAGACGAAAAAGCAAAATTAAAGAAACCTTGGCGTTCTTTTTAGGTCAATCTTTGTTATGTAAACCTATTATTAATTTATAAATGCAGGAGAAGGGCTCCAAGTGAGGTGAATTGGAGGTACATATTGTGAAGCTTTTTTAGATCAATATACTCATTTGCTTGCCTATATATATCCACTTGCCTACCACGTTGTGTAATGATCTGTAACTGTCCGTCCCCGTATCTGCCCTGCCCTTCTGTACCTGATGACTACATTGAAGTTGAATGAGTAAAATCTTTGCAGATGCCACCAATTTAAAAGGCAGTCTGAATATTAGGGAAAAATTCAAGCATATCTATGGGCCTGGTGCAGGAAGATGGGATTAGGAAAGGCATCTGGGTGTCTTTGGGGCGGCATGGATGAGATGGAGTTTAATGGCCCCATCTGTGCACTTTTATTTCTGTGGTTCTATATCAGAGGAATTAGACCCAATCTTTCCTTTTCTCTTTGATTTCCTTTTAAGAGAGCGAATTGTGCAACTTAATCTGGTCATTTTGAAATAAATTTTTGGGACCAAACCAAGGGCACCAAAAAAAGGGAGTATGTGTAAAATGGAGTCACAATGCAACATGCTGATCACGAAAATAATCTGGGAGTTTCAGAAGATAAATAAACATAACTGCAGAAAAGAGGTAAATAGGTATCGGATTGCGTTACTGGCAGGATTAATACGTGTATTTATTTATGAATTATTTATGTCAGACGTTGATTTGGTCCAACCTAGATGATAACGTTCACTTCTGGGAAAGAAGAAAAAATTTGTCTGGCAGGTATTCTCATTGAAGAAATATTGGAAAAATTGAGCTCTTTTTTGCTTTGGCAAACTGAAGGTTATGAGGAAACTGAAGATTTAGCAAGTTTGAGCAAGGCTCATTTTTGATTGATAAAGGGTGAAGTTATGAGATACATTTAGGTAATAGGAAGGTAAAAGTATGAACAGAAGCCAGGGAGAAGATGGACAGTCGTATCCTCCTATAATCACAAGCTGTTCAATTACACCAGATAGATAGTTTCTATCTTGAAACTGGCTCCTTTTTTGTCATTTTCTACATACTTTTCTACATACATTCAAAAAAAAATATAAAGCAATGATAACAGTAACAGTAAGAAAACAATAAGCACTTTAGTAGTCTCATTCCATCCCCAGATGATTCGAAGCACTTTTAAAAATAAACCATTGGCTGTGAAGTGCAGTCACTGTTGTGAAGGGAAATGCAACAGCCAAATGTATAAATCAACATACCACATTAAAGTACATCTATTTCACCAAGCAGCAGGCTTGCAAGATTGTACTAGTTCACTCAATGCTGTGAGGTGATTTATTTCAGAGAATCATGTGATTCATCTATAATATGTAAGTGATACATCTATAATAAATAAAAATGAAGAATCATTGTTTTGGCTAACTTTGTGTAAATGAGCATTTTTTGGGTAATGTTATTTATGTCCATGTTGTCATCAAAACATGTTATTCTAATCTTGGCAAATTTAACATCCTAAAAGATCTGATGTCCATATAGTAGGTCCTGCAGGTAACTGTTAATGACATCTCAGCATTTTTAACTTCCTGATATTAAAACTTTTCTGCAAGTGATACCAATGTTGTTTAGTATCCTATCTAGTTAGTTCAGCTGAAGAAATTTGCATGCAGATTTGCAAGTGTTAGTAATTAGCCATTTTGTATAAATTGGGTACTTTTTCTACTATGGGTGACCTTTATAGAACAGTGATCTCTTCCTTTTGTTCTGATTATTAAAAGTTGTGAAGATTATAAATGCACAAATGGAAAATTTAATTATATAATATTGGTATCCCAGGCTTCCAATTAAATATAACCTTGTTGACTCTCAACATTAAACTGTTGTTAATTGGTATTGAATAGCAGTCGCACGTGCAAAGATTGTAGAATTGCAGATGTAAGACATAAATTCCATTCTGATTTTAAGCATGCTATACTTTAGCTGGAATTGCTTGAAATTCACTCTTGATCCATGTATTTTGGCTCTGTTATGGTGCAGTGGTAGTGTGCCTACTCCTGGACTGGCAGGCCTGGATTTCAATCCCATCTGTTCCAGAGGTATGTAGTAACACCTCTGAACAGATTGAGTAGAAAAATAGGTTGTTTAAAAAACAGTTGGAGAATAACAAAATCTATGACATGAAATTAGACTCTTTAACCTTTTCTGTACATATTTATTCCTCATACAACAATATTTCTAAGCACACATAGCTACTCTAAACCCATTCCTCTTTCTTTCAATTAACTAATTCTTAAATTGCCTGAATCTCAGCCCCAGTTGCTCTTTCTGATGGTGCATTCACAGACTTATAGCCCTTTAACTAAACTTAGCAAATAATAGTCACCCAAAGGAAAATTAAGTAGCTGCTGTCCAGGTCTCTCACTTTCCTTTTTGTGCTTTGCTGTTTAAATTATCAGAGCAATTAATGAAGTTGAGGATGTGGCTAACTCGTATTGCATCCTTTTGGAAGCCAAAAGGAAGTATTGTAATGGGTACTGGTGTGTATTGCAGTTCAAACAAATGTTTGATTGATTAGAATTCCTATATAATCTGACAAATTGTAGGAATAGGCCACAAGAAAGTAGTTTCTGCTTTTCCTGTTCTCTGTTAGAGATGTTTTTCATTATTAACAAGAACCTTTTGAGTTCCATTGGTGAATGTATTTTGTTTTACAAACAACATCTTATTTTATGCTAGGATATGAAATTTTTTGACACATTTACATTTCACTAATGACCTCAGCCCATGCACGATAAATGGAGGAATTGAGATGATACTCAGTTGCGTCAGGCAGGACAAAAGAGGGAGTTTCAATGCTTCTAATTTTATTAAATAGATCAAAAAGTGTCAATATCACCTTAATCTATAGGACTTAGGATCAGATAGATACTGATTTCTGAATAGCCACCAAGTAATCACCCAGTATGTTTCCCAAGCATGAATATTTGGGAAGGAGCAAACTCTATAGCTATGCAAGTCGAATTGCAGAAAATATCATGATTAAGAAGGTTACCACTGTGGCTATGAATACAGTAAGGTAACCACAAATTTTAAGAACTTTTTTAAAACTGTTGATGGAATCTTGGTTTATTAGGAGCTGTTTGTCTGGGGCAGACTTCTTTGGGCAGCTTCCCTGTCTGTTAAGGTTATACAAGCCCCAAGTCAAGCATCCAGTGTGTGGCTACAATAAAGTTTATTCTGTTCATAAACTGCCGAAAAATTAATATTTGTCTTTTTAGTGCAACTACAAGGTAATATTTAAATTTGTATCTAAATGTTGCCTAGTTAATAAATGAAAACTACTGTAATTGAGAACTTCACAATAGAGTACTTTTCTGATGTGTTATTACCTTTATTTAAGTATGCTAGAAGATTTGACGTCAAAGGTAAGTCACTCAGAAGTGTTGTAAGCCACTCTCTCTTTTTTGTTTCTTATCCCTAGCTGATCCGTCTGGGTCAACTGTGACTTGTTTCCACTCGAGTTTGATGGGTTCTCAGATGGTTGATGACTAATTGGGGAATAAATGCTGATTGACTAAGGAGTTGCCATGGCGAAGGCAACATGGAACAATGCCAAGAGATATTGAGGCTTTGACCAGAGAAAAGGAGGAGGTATGGCTTAGATACAGGCAACGGAGATCAAGGGAATTCCTGGAGGTATACAGTGCATACAGGAGTTTACTAAAGAAGGAAATCAGGAGGGCAAAAAAGGGGCGTGAGATAGCTTTTGCTGAGAAGATTAGGGTGAATCCAAAGAGATTTTTTAAGCATATTAGAGAATAGGACCCCTCAAGGGCCAAAGTGGACATGTGTGTATGGAACTGCAGGAGATGGGCAAGGCCCTCAATGAATATTTCTCCTCTGTTAACTGTGGAGAAAAAGATGAAGAGTTGGGGAAATTAGTGGCAATGTCTTGGGGACAGCCCATGTCACAGTAGCGGAGGTGTTGAAGGTAGATAAATCTCCTGTTCCTGACCAGATATATCCAAGAAGCTGGAGAAGAAATTGAGGGGGCCCTGGCTGACATTTGCATCATTGTTAGCCATGGCTGAGGTCCCAGAAGACTGGAGGGTAACGAATGTTGTTCCCTCATTCAAGAAGGGCTGCAAGGAAAAACCTGGGAACTATAGACCAGTAAGCCTTACATCCGTGGTAGGAAGGTTATTTGAGAAGATTCTGTGGGATATGCTATACATGCATTTGGAAAGACTGGATTTGATTAGGAGTAGCCAGCACGGCTGCTTGTGTGGGAGATTGTGCATTACAAATTAGTTCTTTGAAGTGACTAGGAAGGTGGTTGAGGGGCAGGGCTTTTGACAAGGTTCCACATGGAATCCAGGGAGAGTTGGCAAATTGGATACGTAATTGGCTTGATGGTGGGAAGGATGCTTGTCTGACTGGAGGCCTTCGTTTAGTGGTGTGCCTCAGGGGTCAGTGCTGGGCCCATTGCTGTTTGTTTTCTATATCAATGATTTGAATGAGAACGTACAAGGCATGATTAGTAAGTTTGCAGATGTCACTAAAATAGGTGGTATCGTGGACAGTGAGGAAGGTTATCAGAAATTGTGCAGGATCTTGATCAGCTGGGGAAGTGGGCTGAGAAATGGCAAATGGAGCTTAATATAGATAAGTGTGAGTTGTTGCATTTTGGAAAGTCAGATCAAGGTAGGAGTTGGTAAATGGTAGGGCCTTAAGTGTATTGGAACAGGGGGACTTTGGAGTTCAGGTGCACGGTTCTCTGAAAGTGGATTCACAGGTAGACAGGGCAGTGAAGAATGCTTTTGGCACACTGGCCTTCATCAGTCATGGCATTGAGTATAGAAGTTGGGAAGTTATGTTGCAGTTGTACAGAATGTTGGTGAGGCCGCATTTGGAGTATCGTCTTCAGGTTTGGTCACCTTGCTATAGGAAGGATGTTATTAAACTAAAAGAGTGCAGAAGAAATTTACAAGGATGTTATCAGGACTCCAGGGACTGAGTTATAGGGAGAGGTTGGACAAGCTAGGACTTTTTTCTTTAAAGCGTAGGAGACTGAGGAGGCATCTTATAGAAGTGTATAAGATCATGAGAGAACATAGAACATAGAACAGTACAGCACAGTACAGGCCTTTCGGCCCACGATGTTGTGCCGACCTATTATTCCTAAGATCAAACTACCCTGCATACCCTACATTATACTGTCATCCATGTGCCTATCCAAGAGTCACTTAAAAGTCTCTAATGTATCTGATTCCACATGCCCACCACTCTGTGTAAAGGACCTATCTTTGACATCTCCCCTATACTTTCCTCCAGTCACCTTAAAATTATGCCCCCTTGTAATAGTCATTTCTGCCCTGGGAAAAAGTCTCTGACTATTCACTCTATCTATGTCTTTCTTCATCTTGTAAACCTCTATCAAATCGCCCCTCATCCTCCTTTGCTCCAATGAAAAAAGCCCTAACTCCCTCAACCTTTCCTCAAAAGACCTGCCCTCCAGTCCAGGCAGCAAAATCTCCTCTGCACCCTCTCTCTAAAGCTTCCACATCTTTCCCGTAATGAGGTGACCAGAACTGAACACACTATTCCAAGTGTGGTGTAACCAGGGTTTTATAGAGGTACAGCATAACCTCGCGGCTCTTAAACTCAATTCCCCTGCCAATAAAAGCTAACACACTATACGCCGCCTTTACAACCCTATCAACTTGGGTTGCACTTTGAGGGATCTATGGACGTGGACCCCAAGATCCCTTTGTTCCTCCACACTGCCGAGAATCCTGCCATTAACCCTGTATTCTGCATTCAAATTTGATCTTCCAAAATGAATCACTGCACACTTTTCTGGGTTGAATTCCATCTGCCACTTCTTTGCCCAGCTCTGCATCCTGTCAATGTTCCGTTGCAACCTACAACAGCCCTCCATGCTGTCCACAACTCATCCAACCTTCGTGTCATCGGCAAACTTACTAACCCACCCTTCCACTTCCTCATCCAAGTCATTTATAAAGATCACAAAGAGCAGAGGTCCCAGAACAGATCCCTGTGGAACACCACTGGTCACCGAGCTCCAGGCTGAATATTTTCTATCTACTACTACCCCGTCTTCTATTGGACAGCCAGTTTTGTATCCAGACAGCCAAATTTCCCTGAATCCCATGCCTCCTTACTTTCTGAATGAGCCTACCATGTGGAACCTTATCAAATGCCTTGCTAAAATCCATATACATCACATGCACTGCTCTGCCTTCATCAATGTGTTTTGTCACATCCTCAAAGAATTCAATAAGGCTTGTGAGGCATGACCTGCCCCTCTCAAAGCCATGCTGACAATTTGTAATCAAACGTGCTTTTCCAAATAATCATAAATACTATCTCTCCGAATCCTCTCCAACAATTTGCCTACCCCAGAAGTAAGACTGACCAGTCTGTAATTCCCAGGATTATCCCTATTCCATTTCTTGAACAAGGGAATGACATTTGCCACCCTCCAATCATCTGGTACTACTCCAGTGGACAGTGAGGATACAAATCGGTTAAAGGTAAGAGGGAAAAGAATATGTGGGAGCCTGAAAGGCAACTTTTTCTTACACGGGGTGGTACACATGGAATGAGCTGCCAGTGGAAGTGGTTGAGGCGGGTACATTAACAACATTTAAAAGGCATTTGGACAAATACATGGATAGAAAAGGTTTAGAAGGATATGGGCCAAGCGCAGGGAAATGGAGTTAGTGTGGATGGACATTTTAGTCGGCATGGACCAGTTTGGGCTGAAGGAACGGAGTCTGTGCTGTAGGACTGTATGACTCTATGACTATGATAGGCTTAGGAGCTTGAGGAGCCTTTCAAAAGATGAGCAAAGCTTGAACACATTCCCTTTGTCTGTAGGTAACATGTCCCTTGTATAAATGTATGTCATTTCTAGCAGGCACAAATGATCCAAGTTATGAGCTCAACTATTTGTCTTCAGTTGATTATTCGTGTAGCTTTAATGCAGTTGAATTGTTCACTAAATGCTGCCCAATTGTGCAGTCACAGAATACTGCAAAAGCTTTGTTTGCACTGTTGAAGTGAAGGCTGGTTGAGTACCGTCTATATGCTGCTTGTTTTTTAACACTGTCATCCAGTGTTTTAATT
Organism: Rhincodon typus; assembly: GCF_021869965.1. Classification (NCBI taxonomy): domain Eukaryota; kingdom Metazoa; phylum Chordata; class Chondrichthyes; order Orectolobiformes; family Rhincodontidae; genus Rhincodon; species Rhincodon typus. The sequence goes on from NW_025966288.1 coordinate 41,066, forward strand.
TTTTCACATTTGTTAAGAATAGTTGAAAAGTTCCATGACGAAGAAAAAATTAAGTTTGAAAATTTCCTTCTGCTTTTCTAAATTGAGGATGATAAATAAGCAAATTAATTTTTGTTTAATATGCATTGCTCTGTTTTGCTAAATATTAAATATATTGTCAGTTCAAAGCAAATGTTTCCTTTATTTTCCAATCTGAGTCTTTTTGTAGCTATTGAAAAGTGTTGACATGTTCTAAACATCTTCCCTCTAATTTTTTCCTTTGTTTCTCTTTCTTCTTCCAGTTGTTCATACCAACCATTTTTTAGTGGATTTTCTTGCTTGCGCTTATCATTCATATGCAGAAGTCGAGTCATTAATTTATAGATTTGTGTAGTTTCAGTGCCACTGAACGTATGTTTTTGGTGTCATGGCATTTTATCAAATAAATGCAGTTATAAACGTATTTTTGAATATTTAATTATTTGATATGTGTTAAGTTTTCTTTGTAACTTTGTCGTCCTTTGTCATTCTCTGTAAACTGTCACTCTCGATCTCTCCTAAAACTACTTGAAAGAATGGCAGTACAGCCTTCTGGGAAAGAATAATGACAGCATGAGCCACTTTCTTGCCACTTCATGGAGGACAAGTTAAAGTTTCCATTGCCAAAGTGCTCCACTCTATGGGTCAGCAGTTCTTACTAAGACCTGTTAGAACCCCTTTTAAGGAATTTCTTTCATATTCTGCAAAATGTCACAGAACAGCCTTACAATAAACAAATGTGCAAATTAATCCACTACCAGAGTGGATGATAAATTATAAACAAAAAACAAATTGCTGAAAAATCTCAGTGGGATTAGCAACATCCATGGAGGGAAATCAGAAGATAAGGTGGTGGGAGTGGGTAAAGAGTAAATGATAGGTGGGAGGGGATCATGAGCCATCATTCCCACCACCTCCAGCAGGATGCCACCACCAGTTTCCCTCCACTCCTTTGTCAGCTTTCTGAAGGGACCATTCCCTGTGGGACACCCTGGTCTACTCCTCCTTCACTCCCAAGACCCCTCCACAGCCTCATGGCACCTTCCTCTGCAACTGCAGATGATGTAACACCTGCGCGTTTACTTCCTCCCTCCTCAGTATCTAAGGGCCCAAACACACCTTCAAGGTGAAGCAGCATTGACTGAAGCATAGGTAAAATGTAGTCTACTGTATTCGCTGTTCACAATGTGGTCTTCTCTACTTTAGGGGGAAAATAATAGACTGAATGACCGTTTCATGGAGCAACTACATTCTATCTGCAAAATATACCCTCGGCTTCCAGTTGGCAAATTTAGCGCACCTGGAAGAACAGCACCTCATTTTCCACTTGGGAACTGTACAGCATTCTGGACTCAATATTGAGTTCAATTTTTAGGGCTTGTGGTACCTTCTCCCATGTCCTTACCCCTACTCCCACACACCAGGCCGCCTTATCATATGGTCTGCTATTACACACAACCCGTTGTTATCTCCTAATAGTCACATTAACAGCCATTCATTCTCCTAGGCTGACCATTATCCATTCCTTTGTCCAACTGTTCTTTCTCTTTGGGCTCTATCTCTACCTATTGTTTACTTCTTATCCTCTCCCCCACCCTATCATCTGCATAAAAACAAACTTTTCCGAGCTACCATCAGTTATGAGGAAGGGCCACTGGACCCAAAACTTTAAGTCTGATTTCTGTCCACAGATACTGCAAGAACGCTGAGAATTTCTGGCAATTTCTGTTTTTGTTTCTGATTTCCAGCATCCACAGTTCTTTCAGTTTTTTATTTAGAATGATAAATTAAGATACCTTTGAACAACATAAACATCATGACTGTAAAAGGACATTTGTGTAACCAGATTTTTTTTTTACCATCCGTCTTCAGATGTTTCCTTTGGCACAACCATCAATCCATGAATTGGATAACTTCATCTTTTTTTTCCTTCCTTTTGCTATGGTCCATGATGAATATACGTATTTACTTGATGTTACCGCAGCTGATGTGGCATGTTTTGCTTTGGAGTAGTGTCTGTCTGTCTCAATTAGATCATCTATTTGTTGAGCTTACTTCAGCATACAACTTGCCAGTACTGGTGTAAAACGTCATTTTTTTTCTTGTCTTACTTTCTGCAGACCGCTGAGACGTAATTCCAACTCGACTGGAGTTTTGTCTTTTCTAATGTATTATTACTCTCACTGAGCAAGCAAGTGAGGACCTCTGTCCTATGTACCTTGTTACGTTAATACCATTGGAATTCTGCTGGGCAACTGCGCATCATTGTTTCTTCCCATTGACCCCTGTAGGTTTCTTCATCTCTGGTATGGTCTGTGCAGAAAGGTGACTATTAGTTTTACAGTGAATCCTGCTGCTGCTGCTAAGTACTGTGGTGCTTCTTCAAACACAACATTCATTAACCTCCTGCTGCCATTTAAAGTGTGTTTCTTGAAGTTCTTTAAAGTCCCATAAAATAGATACAATATCAAGTCTCCATTTTAGCTTTTATTGTAACAGCTATTTGCCCTGAAAACATGTCCCAAGGGTAATCAATATTATAGGTTTAACCCATTCACTGATAGTGGTGGAATTTGATGCCCTCCCTACGCTGAGTTTGGTGATGGAGGGGCATCTCATCGAGTGGCAGGGTGCTGAATGGAGACCGTTTCCACCTCAACCCTAATTAAGTCCATGGTGGAAGGCCACTGAGGATGGCAGTGTACTTGGGGGAATGGGATCTCCAATGTCCACCAGCAAGAGTGACTCGGTAGCACCACTACTGATTTGAGCTGGCCAAGCCCTGAAGGATAAAACTGAGAGATTGGGTCCGTGACAGATGCTGAGGGAGCCAACAAGAGGGTAAAACTTATCTTCACCAAGCAATGTTACAGATAGATCTATCCCTGATAATATTGATAGGGTTGACCGTCACGCAGATGTTGTTGAGTGATTGACGATACTGTGCTAGATAGGATAGATTTCAAACGGAAAGCACATCAAAATTGGGTAACATGGGGAAAATATGGCCATCAGCAATAGCAGAATTGTATTCACCAAAATTTGGAACCTTGTGGCCTGGCAATCTACCAGTACCAATGAGTTAGGAACTCATACCTGGTTTAATGAAGAGTGCATGAGGTAATACTGTGAGTAGCAGCAAGCACATCTAAAAATGTGTCATAAGACCATAAGAAATAGAAACAAGTGTAGGCCATTCCGCCCTTCGAGCCTGCTCTGCCAATCAAAATGATCATGGCTGAACTGACATTCCTCTCGCCCACTTTCCTGCCCTTTCCCCATAACCTTTGATTCTTTTACTGATCACGAATCTATTAACCTTAGCCTTAACTAGGCTGAAGCACTGTGCCTTTGTAGCTGTCTGTGGCAAAGAGTTCCAAAGATTCTCAAGCTTCCGAGAGGCAAAATTCTTCCTCATCTCAGTCCTAAATTGGCATTCCTTAATTCTGAGACTCTGCCTCTTGGATTCTCCCACATGAGGGAAACATCATCATTTACTCTTTCAAACTCTTTCAGAATCCTGTATGTTTCAATGAGATACTTCTCATTCGTCTCAATTCCAATGAGCAAAGTCCCAATCTGTTTAACCTTTTCTCATAAGACAGACCATTCATACTGGGGATCATCTTAGTGCACCTTCTTTGAACTGCCTCGAATGAAATGATATCTTGTATATGGTTACCAAAACTGCTCCCAGTACAGTAGATGTAATCTCACCAGTGCCTTGTATAGTTGCAGTAAGATTTCCCTAATCTTACACTTCAAACCCTTCAAGATAAGGGCCAACATTCCATCAGCCTTCCTCACTTCCTGCTGCACCTATGTGTTGACTTCGAGTGTCATGCACAAATACCCCAAAGTCCCTCTGTATTGCAGTTTTTTTCCATTAAATATTACACTGTTCTTTGGTTATCCCTTCCAAAATGAACAACTCACTTTTTCTCACATTATTATATACTCCATTTACCAACTTTTTGCCCACTTCCTTTACTTAACAATATCCTTCTGCAAACTGTTTCCTTCTTGCAGCTTGCCTTTCCTATTTTTGTCATCCCCACATTTGCTTCCTTCTTCCAAGCTACTAATATGTGAAACTGGTGAATCTGCAACACAGCTACTTGCATGCCAGATATCAGATGCAGCATGTGATAGACAAGGGTTAAGCAATTCCACAACCAACAGCTCAGATCTAAGCTCTATAGCACATCCAGTGTTGAATTATGTTGGGCATGTAAGCAATGAATAAGGGGAGGAAGTGGAGACTCTGCAAATATCCCCATCCTCATAGAGGGGGAGCCAGCACATCAGTGAGGCATTTGCACCAATCCTCAGCCAGAAGTGCTAAATTGAAGATTCATCTTCGTCTTTTCCTGAGTTCCCAGCATCTCATGCTCTAATCTTTGGTCATTCATTGCCTTCTGTGCAATATGAAGAAACGGCTAAAGGAACTTGAATGTTGCAATGGCTGTGAACCCTGACAACATTCTGGCAGTGGTACTGAAGACTTCTACTCCAGAATTAGTTGTGCCCTAACAAAGGTATTCCAGTGCAATTACAACACTGGCATCTACCTGGCAATGTGGAAAAATTTCTACTTAAGTCCTGTTTACAAAACACCGGTTAGGGCCAACCTCATCAGCTACCCACAACGAAGTCTATTCTTAATCTTTAAGTGATGGAACTCGTCATCAACAGTCCACTGAAGTCGCACTTACACGGTAATAATCTGACACTTATGCTTGGTTTGGGTTCTGCCTGGTTCACGCTATTCTGACCTCAATACAGCCTTGGCTCAAGCATGGATAAAAGAGCAGAATTCTTGAGGTGAGGTGAGATTGACTGCTCTTGTCATTAAGACAGTATTCAATCAATTCTAACAAAATGGAAATCAGCAGGAATTGGGACGAGCTTTCTGCTGATTGCAGTCATACCTGGCACAAAGAAAGATAGCTGTGGCCAGTCTCATTCCCCTGATATGGGTGCAGGAGTTTTCAGAATAATGTCCTCAGCCCAGTTACCTTCAGTTGCTTCATCGATGACCTTCGCTACATTTTAAGGTCAGAAATGGGGACGCTTGATGATTTTTCAAAGTTCAGTACCATTTGGGAATCCTCAGACAGTGAAGCAGCCCTTGTCCAAATATATCAAGATCCGGGTAACATTCAGGCCTACACTAATATGATTAGTCATAAGTTATACTCATGCTGTACAAGTGCCAGATAATGATCACCTTCTGCAAGAGAAAATCTGACCAACTTTCCTAATAATCAATGGTATTATAATTGTTAAAGCACCCACCCCAAAAAAAAACAGTCAACGTCCTTGGAGTTACCATTGACCAAAACTCTAGTGGACCGTCAACACACATGCTGTGGTTACAATAGCAAGTCAGGGACTGGGAATTCTGTGGTAAGTAACTCGGTACGACAAGTAATTAGGAAAGCTTACAATGTTATCATTAATTGCGAGTGGAAACTAATACAAAAGTAATGAGATTATGCTTCACTTATACAGGGCAGAGGAGAGAGTGCATCTGTAGTACTATGTATAATATTAGTCACCTGCTATCTACAAGCACAAGTCAGGAATGTGTTAGGCTACTTTCCACGTTCTATGCAGCAAGCATTAAAAAGAACAAGATGAACACTCACTGACATTTTACACTAACAAAGTGGAACCTTTGGCTGAAATAAATTCATATTCTGAAGTATGAGGAAGCCAGGAGCCAATCCACCCACTCAGCAACAATCAAGCTCAACACTGTTCAGGACAAAGCAGCTTTCTTGATTGACTGCCCATTCACTACCTTAAACATTATGCGGTCGTGGTAAAGAAAGCAAGTGTTATAAACATGTGCTAGCAAGATGAAGTGCAGGAACTCGAGGCCCCTTTGACAGCACTTTCCAAAACTGTGCCTCTAATCAGAGAAGGATAAGAACAAATGCATAGGAACATCTCCTGTGTACCCCTCCAATCTACATACCATCATGACAACGAAGTATCTTGTCATTCTTTCACTGCTGCTGGGTAAAAAAAATCTTAACTCCCTTTTTAACTGCGCTATGGGTGTATCTGCAGCTCTCACCACCTACTTATGCACAGTTAGAAATGGACATTAAATTCTCGTCTAGTTGTTGATGCACACATTGTGCATTAACTCAGCAACGGCTAGGGACTTGTAGCATTTGATCTGCTGGCCTGTAAGCAAGACTTCGGCCCTCAGCCTTCATGTATTGATAGGTCATTACTTCAATACTATTTGTACATCACTTACTTAGAAACATGGAAGATAGGAGCAGGAGGAGGCTATTCGGCCCTTCGAGCCTGCTCTGCCATTCTTCACGATCATGACAGATCGTCCAACTCAATAGTGTAACCCTGCTTTCTCCCCATAACCTTTGATCCCATTCGCCCCAAGTGCTATATCTAGTCGCCTCTTGAATACATTCAATGTTTTGCCATCAACTACTTCCTGTGGTAATGAATTCCACAGTCTCACCACTCTTTTTGGATGAAGAAATGTCTCATCTCCATCTTAGGTTGTCTACCCTGCATCTTCATACTGTGACCCCTGGTTCTGGACACACCCACCATTAGGAATAGCCTCTCTGCATCTACCCTGTCCAGTCCTGTTAGAATTTTATAAGTCTCTGAGATCCCCCCCTCATTTATCTGAATTCTAGTGAAAACAATCCCAACCTCGTCAATCTGTCTTCATACATCAGACCTGCCATCCCTGGAAACACCCTGGTAAACCTTTGCTGCACTCCCTCGAGAGCAAGAACATCCTTCCTCAGAAAAGGAGACCAAAACTGCACACAGTATTCCTGATGTGGTCTCACCAAGGCCTGTACAACTGCAACAACACATCCCTGCTCCTGTACGTAACCTCTCGCAATGAAGGCCAACATACCATTTGCCTTCTTTACCACCTGCATGCTTACCTTCAATGACTGGTGCACAAGGGGCACTTATAAAATTAATGTCCTGTATGACTGACTTGTTTTGAAAAGCTTTTGATGCTGCCAGTCTGGTCTTTGTAACATCCCCATTTCATTGTCATTACATCCATTTGTGAGTTTTGCTTAGGCTTTTGAATATTTACAGACAGATAATAATCATATATTTCAGCATATTGTATTGTAACAATCTAACTCTGAACTAAACTGACAATTCTTCTAAGTGGCGGAGTAATGATTAAGTGTTCATGGAGTTGGATAGATTCATTCCTTGTTTACATTTAAGAGGCCCAACTAGATTCTAATACTTAAGTACTAAATCACAACAGACCATTACAAAGAAGCCCACTTAAATATTTCAAGTCTGTACCATTTGCAGTTTTTAAAAATTTCTATTCTTGTAAGTAGTCATCTAGTCTTCACATCTATGTGAAGAGTTTAAAATGATGTCATTAGGTTTTCTTTATGAACCTAAATTTCCCCAATGAACTGGGGAGTTTAAATGATCGTAAGATACTGCTGCCTCGCCGTGTTTGAATATTATTCATTACCGAAAGCTGGAAGTAATATTTGCTTCTGTGTTTTGTTTTAGTATCTAAAACATCCTGACAATTTTAATCACTGTCTAAGAAAGTGAAATCTTTAGTTGCTGTGGGCTGTTTAATACAAAGCTTCAGTTCTCTTTGAAGTCCTGATGGGGCTTAGTTTGGAAAGTCTTTAGCCATGCGTGATAGTGTCCTGATGATTTTAGGGCAGATATGTCAATAAAGGATAAAAGTCAGAAGGGATTTAAAAAAAAGACTTTGGATAAATAATCTTTTTAATTTATAATGGATTGCTGCAGTTGGTTTAAAGGAGCACTTAGTCCTTCTCTGTAGATATTTGGTGTACTATTAGAGATAAATAGATTTTTAAACAGTGATCCCTGGTTCTTAATTCTCCCATATGAGTAAACCTCCTTTACGCATTCACCTTGTCAAGACCCCTCTGGATATTTATATTTTTCAATTAAGTTACTTTTTACTTTTCCAACTGACAGTGGATAGAAGCCTAGGCAGTTTAACTTTTCCTTTTAACCCAGGGATAACCCAGCTATTAATCTGGTAAATTGTATGTTTCCAATATATTTACATCTGTTGATAAGGTGACCAATACTGTACATTGTACTCCAGATGTCATCTCTCCTGTGCCTTATATAACTGAAGCATAATCTTTCTGCTTTTGTATTCATTTCCCTTCGCAATAAATGATAACATTTTGTTGGCTTTCCTAATTACTTGTTATACCTGCATATTAAAATTTTGTGATTCATGTACAAGGGCATCCAAGTCCCTCTGCATTGGAGCTCTGATTCTCACTTTTTAGATATAATACTTCTTTTGTATTCTTCCTGACAAAATGGAAAACTTCACATTTTCCCACATAATATTTCTACTTGCATGATCTGTACACATGGACATCAGCAATCTGTCTTTTGTAGCTTTCCATGTCCTTTTCAAAAGGAACCTTCCTACCCATTTGCACCTATTCTCTGCATCTTATTAGCCAGCCAATCTTCTATCCGTGCCAGTATGCTAACCCCTATAGTAATGAACTCTTATTTTCTACTTTGTGGGTACTTTATCAAATGCCTTCTGGAAACCCAAGAACAATACATCCATCCCCTTTAGCCATAGCACATTTTAGTTCCTCAGAACTCCAATAGATAAGTCCAATATGACTTTCCTTTCATAAAACCATGTTAACTCTACTTTGAACTTATTGAGGTGTCCTGATGTATAAGATTTAATAATAGCTGCTGACACATGTCAAGCCAACTGGCTTGTACTTGCGTATTTTCTGTCTCCATCCCTTTTTAAATAAAGGTGTTGCATTTACTATTTTCCAATCTAACTGGACCTTCCTGAATTAAGGGAATTTTGGAAAATTAAAACAATCTATCAGCAATTTTGCTAGTT